>NC_041395.2:244473663-244523033 GCF_900747795.2 Erpetoichthys calabaricus | reverse complement strand
AGCCAGTGATGATCTTCATCCCATCCCACACTTCCTTCATGCTGTTATTCTGCAACTTCTGCTCCAGCTTTCTCCTGTACTGCTCCTTTGCCGCCCTCAGCTGGACTCGGAGTTCCTTCTGCACGTGCTTGAGCTCATGCTGATCACCGCCTTTAAAAGCCCTTTTTTTCTGGTTCAAAAGGCCCTTGATGTCACTTGTAATCCATGGCTTGTTGTTAGCATATCAGCGTACTGTTCTTACTGGAACTACAATGTCCATACAGAATTTGATGTAGTCAGTAGTGCAGTCAACAACCTCCTCAATGTTCTCACTATAAGATCCCTGCAGGATATCCCAGTCCGTAGTTCCAAAGCAGTCTCTCAGAGCCTTCTCTGCCTCAGGGGACCAATTCCTGAAAGAGCGTGTGGTTGTAGGTAGCTTCTTCACTCTTGGACAAATACATATGTGTCATGTTTGCAAAGAAAATTTTACATGTGTTAAAAATTAAAAAAAATCTCTTACAAAGGTAAAATCATATTATACTTTGGAATTCAAGGACATGGCTGGGTTAGTGTTAAAAGTGAATCATGCATTACTGGCAGCTGAATATGGTGTCTGTAGCTCTCCATTATGATAGAATTGCCACACTCAATATGAGTTTGAAAGAAATGGCAGCTTTGTCCATGTAAATTTGAAGTGTAAACTTGCATTCATGCTAAATGGTGTGACTGGTGCCCTGTCCAGTTGCTGTTCCTGCTTTGTGCCCAATGATTTCTGCGATAGGCTCCAGCTTCCCTGCCTTGGATAAGTGGATTAAGTTAATGGATGGATGGATGGACTAAATAGTGTGCAGTCACACTCATTTAAAAGGAAGTCAAACGTGTTGTTAAAGAAGAGCCACAGAAGATGTCATTTTCAGCTCTCAGTACACCCGAAACAGTAAATGAGGCTAATGACACTTACAGACTCCAGGAGAATCATGGATGAGGCTGCACAACACCCAACATGTCACTGCATGACTGAATAACTAAAAGAATTTAAAATTACAGCCTATTGGAAATGCCAAATATGCATACCTAAACATGGTTACTCCATTTTAATATGTAGTATAAATATAAATACTATGTGTATATACTGTATGTAGATCACAGTGCTTCTCTAAAAATTTGCTGTTGTTATACCATGTATGCCATTTGCTCCTGTTATGCTTATCTTAGAACATGGCTCACATTTCTAAATACTGCATATTTAAAACAAAGCAACGTACCATAAATTGCAGTACCACAATACTAAACAATATAACAGCATTCAATAGGTACACATTATGTATTTTAAATGAGTTCTACACTATGGTTAAGCATACAAATAAGGTGGAAAGAGATGAATATATTAAGCTAAAGGTATGGAGGAGAAAAATACAATTTCAGGTTATAGAGAACCCATTTGAACTGAAGCAAATGGACATTGAAATGTTGATGACTCAGCCAAAATACAACAAAGTTTAAACATAGATCCATTACTGGTGATGACAAATACACTCTAAGGTCACATTTCATTTGACGCAGCTCTCTCTTAAAGGCTTTCCATAACAAGAAGGATATGTGAAGCATATTCATGTGCTTAACAATAAAGGGATTTTAGCTTCCTATCACACTGACTTACACCTACATGTCAAAGGCATTAATTATACTGATTCTGATTGCTAAAGGAAGTAGCTTTAGGTCATGTCTCAAAACAAAAACTGTTCTGTTACTGCTGGACATTATGTTAATTACATAATGTAAGACAGAACCTGATCATACTGCAGATATGTAAATAAAGTGTACACCTCTGAAAAATTACTTGATTGTCCTATTAATCATCATTTCATGCTAACCATTCCAAACAAATTGTTTAGTATTATTTTAATATGGTCTTTATGCATAATAACTGTGATTATTTTATTAAACTTTATTGTCAGCTGTAGCAATAAAATGTCATCTACTCTATACAGTATATATAAAATCCTAAACCTAAAAGTGCAATGATTTTGTGCAATGATTTTATGTGACTTTTTATGTCACCTTTTTTTGTCATGCTTTAAATCTGGCTTATTTTAAATCCTATATATATATATATATATATATATATATATATATATATATATATATATATATATATATATATATATATATATATATATATATATATGTTTGGTATCTTTCTTTTCAGATTTTATCGAACTTTAATGTGATGTTGTTAGCTTTTCAGATTCTTATTCCGTTTTTAAATTATTGACTAAAAAATATCCAGAACTCATATCCCACGAAACAAGACTTAGAGATTTAACCACACCCGGGGCCATAAATAAAAGATAAAGAGTAGGACAGCTGCAGTACAGGCTTTTAAATGTTCAAAGCTCCATGCGAAATGCACATCACGCGGCACGGCATTAGCAGCAGCAGCAAGCCAGCAGCTAATCGAGCAAAGAGGAGGTAAACAAAACATTGTTTCCCATAGTATCACCGTTTAAGAGGGGGTTTCGGAGGAGTGACCACGTCACGTCTTCACAACGCGAGTGGCAGACTGGCTGCAACTGGGGGATGGGTGCCAAAGGCACCAGGGGGGCTTGCCCCACTAGTTTATGTATAAAAGAACACCTGGGGTTTCTTTTTCTTTAACAATATTTTTGCCAATTGAAACTGAACAGAAACTGATCACATTATGCTAGTTGTAGAGAAAATATATAGGAGGAAAAGTGATATCTTAAAATAAGGGAAACATGCTGTACCAATGTTCCTAATTCATTGCCCTTGTGATAGACCCAGGCCATGCTGGAAGGATTAAAACTTTTGGCTGGCTTGGCTGGAAACATCTGGAAAATCCCTATGAAGAGCTGGAATATGTACATGGGGAAAGAGACGTCCGCCTTGGTCCTCACCAGGAAAATCAGTTTTAGAATGATGAGATGATGTGAGATGCCTGTTTCTGTTGATTTGTTTGAGGTATTTTGAAAGCCTGTCATGGTAGAAATTTAATATAGCATCATCTACAGTAGATTTAGTTTGCCTTGTGCTTATTACTAATATTAGTGATTAATATTATTTAGTATAGCAACATCTACTGTATATTGTGTTTGTCTTTTTCTTACTGTTAATATTAGACTTGCAGTAACCAAATTAATAAAATATGTACTGCAGACTGTTTATTTTAAAGCTATAAGATAGTTTTAATTCTTTTGAAAGGGCAAACCCATAGGTATATAGGTTATTGAGGAGGCTGCATCAGCGTGGATCTGCAAAAGTAAAAAAGGATAAAGGTTATATTCCCATGCTGAAAAGGAAATATATAAAAAAGAAGGCTAGAGACACAACATTTCAGCTGTGCAGCCTTCAGGAGTGTGCTTACTGAATTTCAAACAAGAAAAAGTAAAACACTCCTCAAGGATCGCTACTAAGCCCCCCTACAGTTTATCAAGTACATACAGTAAATGATTTTCAGAACATACAATCAGTTATCTTTGCTAATAACAGTCTTGAAAAGGTTTAATATGTTTAGAAAAAAACATACTGTACATGTGTGGGAATGCTGACTCTTTTAAGGTGCACTTATGAGGGGGTGGTGGAGTTCATGCAAAACAGGTCAGAGCACCTTCAAAAAGCGGCTGTGTAACGTTGACAACGATTCATAGGTAGCACTGAAAGGTTAAGGAAGTGATGAATCTAAAGAGTTTAAAACTAAGTCATATTTGCTGGAATACGCAGTGGATTCAGAAAGTATATAGACCCCTTCACTTTCTGCACACGTTCTTGTGTTGTAGATTAAATATTAAATGGACTGATGTGCAATTTTGCCCATTAATTTATACTTAATAGTCTGTAATCATAAAGTGAAAACATGCTTTCAGGAAGGCTTGAAAATGTATTCAAAATCAACAACTGACATTTCTCATTTGTATTAGTTTTCAGACCCTTTACTGTGGCATTTCAAATTGTGGTTAAGTGCATCCTGTTTGCTTTAATTATCCTTGAGATTGATTGGATCCCACCTATGGCAAATTGAATTAACTGAACAAAGTTTAGAAAGATACTCGCCTGTCTTTATAAAGTCCCACAATTCACACAGCATGTCAGAAAAAACCAAGCCATGAAATCCAAAGACATCTCTGCTGACTCCAGTGATAAAATTGTGGAGAGGGATTGATCAGGGCAAGGGTATAAAACCGTTTTTTAAAGATTTGAATGTTCCTAGGAGTACAGTGGCCTCAATAATTGTGAAATAGAAGAAGTTTGGAACCACCAGGATTCTTCCTAGAGTTGACCATCTGGCTAAACTCAGTAATGGGCAAGAAGAGCCTTAATCGGGGAGGTGAGCAAGAACCGAATGGTCACTTTAACAGAGCTTTTGAAATTCTTGGCTGAGATGGGAGAACTGGTTGGAAGGAAGACCAACTCAGCAGCACTTCATCAGTCAGGTGTGTGTGGTAGAGAGGCTAGACAGAAACCACTCTTAAGCAGAAGGTATGTGACAGCATTTGAAGGACTCTTAGAGCATGTGGAAAAAGATTCTCTCATGTGATGAGATAAAAAGTGAATTCTTTGGGCAGAACTGCAAACGCTATGTCTGGCAAATAAAATAAAATAAATTCTTTACAATTATATAGCACTTTTCTCACTACTCAAAGCGCTCTCCACACAGGGAGGACACGGGAAGCAAACCCACAATCTCTTTACTGCAAAGCAGCAGAACTACCACTGTGCCACCTGTGAGAATTGACCAGGGACCAGGGACTGCTCATCACTTTCTTAAATCCATCCTTATGGGAAAGATTGGTGGTGGCAGCATCAGGGACAGGGAGACTGGTCAGAATAGACAGAAGGATGAATTCAGTCAAATGCAGAGAGGTCCTTGAGGAAAACCATCTCCAGAGTACACACAACTTCAGACTGGGTTGACCTTTCACCTTTCAGCATGAGAATGTCCTGAAGCATACAGCCAAGAAGACATTTTAGTGGCACTGGGACAAGTCTATAATCTTGCGTTTGGGAGACCTTGAACCCGACACTGTCGGTAATGTCACCGATGAGCTTGGCAGTGAGGAACAACAAATGAAGCAAGGGGATGGTGTAAAAACAGTGCCAAGTGCTTTTATTAAAACAACAACAAAAACAAAGTTTCCAAATAAATAAAATGCAGTGCTTCACAGTCCTTAAACAAATAATCCATTAAAAACAGAGGTGAAATAGTGGAGATAAAAACAATAAATAAATCCTTTAAAATGAGGTTAAAACAATGGCTGGAAAAAGTCTCTTTAAAAACAAAGCCTGGTGCTTTCTTTTACCAGGTGGCTCCCCTGCTTCTTCCATCAGGCTTCTCCTAACTGCAGCTGACCTTCTGTCCACTCGACTGGTCTGGAGGCTTCCCGATCCCTGGCTTCGGTTGCACTCCCTCCAGACCGAGACTTGGTTTTTTCCCAACGGCCAGGATTCTCACGTTGGGGAATCCATCACCCAACCCTCCTGACTCCTGCTGTTATCCACGGCGAGCCATCCTTCTGCTGGTCACTCCCGCTCTTCGCACTCTTGGCTTTCTCCTCACTGCTTCCTGCAACCCCCGTTTCTTTCTTTTACTTTTTCTTCATCTTCCCTTGCTAGCCGCCTCGCGCTACTATATATTACGGGGACGTGGAACAGCTGTGGCAAATCAGCAGCTCCCAGGAACAATTACGGATGTGGACAACTCCTCACCTGTGCACTTAAGTGAGAATCGTCCGCATCACGAATTCCCCGAGACCCACTCAGCCACACACCACCACACCCCCTCGCTAAGCTGCGACTGCGGCGAATATTTATTTTAAAACTGGCCCTTTTGACATGAGCTGTGGACCCGCTATACCACACTGCCCTTGAGTGGCCCAGCCAAAGTCCAGAGTTAAATCCAATACAACATCTGTAGCGAGACCTGAATGATGGTTTGTTTACAGACGCTTCCCAACTAGTCTAGCAGAACTTGAGAGGATCTGCCAGAAAAAATGAGACAAACTGGTCAAATTCAGTTGTGACATTGGCAAGAAGATTCAAAGCTGTAATTGCTGCCAAAAAAATTTCTACTGTCAAACGATAAGGCAGCAAATATAAAAAGAAAGACCTCTTTACAGACAGGAATCCAAAACAGATCCGAGATAACAAGGTGAGTCTTGTCTATAAATATGGCAGAAAACAAGAAGAGGTGGGATCATGGAGGCCAGAACAGGGAGTGGTGTCATCTGTAGGTGGGTTCAGGTTACCAAAGGTGACATCATCAGAGGGTGGACTGGAGGTGATGTCATTGAGAAGCCAGGTTTTTTGGCTGGTCCACAGAGAGACAAGAGAAGAAAGGATCAGATGACAGCAGCAGACCATGGTCAGACTGAGAAACAGCACTATTTAAGCCCATAAACCGTCTCCCATACGCACGTGCATGACACTGCAAAGCACTAAATTAAGGGTCTATATACTTATATGAATGAGAGAGTTCACTTTAAGATATTTAAGAAATTTACAAACTTATCTGAAAACATGTTTTCACTTTGCTACTATGAGTTATTGAATTTAAATTGACAGGTACAAATGGCAAATTTAGATGTCATTTCCAGCATGGAGGGTACCATCTATGAACAAAATTAATTTGATGTGCTTGTGATTAGCATTTTTAGAAGAATTTGTGATATTTTAAAAAACAGTTTGCTAGCATAAAGGAGAGAATGGAGAAAGTCTTTTAGAAAATTAGACACAATTAGTAGAGTTTTGTAGGAATCTTTGTGGAGGAGGCAATGGAAACCAGACACTAGTTTGGACTTAGAAGAAAGGGTTGAAGAGAGTGGGACTCCACATGTCCTAAGCACACCCCTTAGCTACATATGGATAAAGTAAGAGGTGAAAGGGATAGGATGCCTAGATCGAAGAGAATGAAACATCTTCAGCACAGACACTGTAAATATTTCTCTCCAGCACAGAAATTCCAGACAGACAATGGGTGGACTGCCTCCAACATTCAGGGCACAATAGCATAATAAAGGGGAGTGAGCAAGGTGCTATCTCTCTCAGCAGTGGACCCATCAATTTTTAAAGATATTAAACAAAAAAAAACAACCTTGTAATTAACTTTTTTAAAAGCACTGGGCCAAACAAGCAGTGTGATTAATATCTGAAGTGATTAAGTTTGGGAATCTATGGCCATTGAACTTAAATATTAACCAACAGAATGCACTCTCATAGCAATTTGGTTTAATTTTGCATTTGCCCTAGAAAATAAGAAAAGTTAGTTAACTGAACCTAAAGCTGCGTGACAGAATGTGAGTTGACTGAGTGATAACTAAAACTTGTTATCTATCCTGACTTGTATGATACCCTCTGGTTTTGATACAGTATGCCTGGCACTGAAGATATGTCTTGTTTTCCTTCCCTTTCACATCATTAACCAGTTAACCATGCTTTGTTATTCCCTGGACAGTGGGAGAAATTAGGAGAATAAGAGAAATTAGAAGAACTATCACTTCAGAGAAAATCTCTTTTTCTTCCACCTGTCTGTACCTCACCAAAATATACAGTATAAGCATAAATAATAAATCAGAATGTAATCCGTACAACACTATATGGCTCTATAGGTCAGTTACCTACCAAATTTATAGGTCAGGAGGAGGCGGAGGTTGGGAGCGTGCACTGATAGCACATTGCCGCACCCACCACATATAGGTGAATAGGTTGTTACTGTTACAAGTTCAGTGAGCTTCTTACTTAAGTGCATGCTGTATTCATATAAAGGTGGACACTGGCAAGAACAGTGGTGCATGTTTGATGAAAATTAATGGCACAACGTGACATTTACTACTTTAACAATTAAATTGTAATAGAGCCAGAAATTGGTGCCTTAAGGAGTTTTTAGTGCTCTAAGATATTTTTTCAAAACACCTAAATAAACGAATATTGTTCTCAGAGTTAGTTTTTTAAAATTGTTTATACATTTCAGTATCTCTGCTTGCCATAATCTAAGGCGCCACATTAAAGAGCACATCTGACCATTCCACATAATAAAATCAGTGTCCGAGCATGTGTGCTACTTCAAGGTTTACAAGTTCACAACATTCCTTACTGATTTAAGATGTACAGGAATCTCTAAACCTTATCATCATCTAATTCTGTTACAAAGGCATCTACCTCATAAACTGGAAAGTTGGAGTACTTAAAAGTTAATGTCACAGTCATTTTTTGTTGAAGAGCCCATGATTTTAACTATGTATTTCACTACCATAACTCCCTCTTTACATTTGTCAGATCTTAATAATATATGCATGCTGATAAAAAATGGTAAAAGAGATACTCAACCACTGTCTTAAAAACATTTTTAAAAACTGTATTTTTAGCAGCCTCTGTTGCAAAAATTATATTATCTGTACTATTGGCATGCAGACTGAGATTTGAGTGGGTTAGCCTTCTCTTTCTGAAATAGATTCAAGAGCCATGGGAATACTGAAAATCAGATTCAAATTAAAGACAGAGACCTTGTGAGCTGCAGAGCATCAATGTGAACTAGCAGCCTATGTTTAAAGAGTTATGCATGATAAACAGAAACAAGAGTGAAGCCAACAATGGCATGGGATTTACAAGTGAGATTTGCTGCAGAAAGACTGATTAACTGTTGTGACTGTGATCTACAATAAGGCAAGCTCTCTATGATCACACCGATAGAGTATGCACTTGGTATGTTTCTTTTGGTGAAGTGTGATAGAAATATATTTTGTGTAAAAAATCAAGTACACATATACATGGGATATTGCTATATTTCCAGTACTCTTCATAAAGCAATTTTAATATATATATATATATATATATATATATATATATATATATATATATATAAATATATATATATATATATATATTTTATAGTTGTTGACAATCTGTTAAGGAACTAATAATACCGTACTATTCATACAGCATTATTTAAATGTTAACTATCAATTTCTTTATTATGAATAAATTTCAAAACACAATACAGAAAACACTGACAGTGTTTTTCCTTAGATTTTTAGAAGAGATGAAACATCATACTATATCAATGTAATGTGGTAATACCTGAATGAGATCCTACCACAGCAATGATTTTGTCATAAATGTCTAAAGAAATGACCTCCCAGGCCAAATCTTCATAGATAGGCCAATCTTCACAATACCCGGTACTAGTAACGCTTTCTTCTGTCAGTTTGATTTGTAATTAATCATCACATAGTATAGGACAAGACTCTTTAAATACCTATGCATATCTTGTTATGCCACATACTTTTCTCATGGATCACTTAATTGTATTAATTTTCATAAATTAAAACATTTTATTACACATTAGTAAACAGCCCAGGTTTATTGAAAAAAACTGGAGGTATAGTTGATTAAAATAAGGAGAGTGGATAACAGAAGCAGTAAAGGAAATAAAATGCATAACAGATGCATTTATTCAGTCGCAGCAAAGGGTAAGGTGCAAGGGTATGGATGCTGAAGTTATATAATCTCACTGTTTGATGGGGAGTGGGTGTTTACAGCCAGTGTGTCAGATTTGCTTTGGTTTCTGTTGTTTCTGGAATGACACTAATGCTATTGCTGAGTTTACCTTCAAACAATCAGCTTTATAGTTGGCCTCCGAAATCTGTTGCAGAGAAACATGTACTGGTGTTCTGTGGGGTAAACCCATTCAATTAGTGGTGCTTAGACTTCAGAGATGCAACTTGTTTGCCTATATTGCAACCATAAAACTAAATTAGGGATCATTACCAATAGTAATATATTACGGTACATTACATCAAATAAGTATTCTTTATTGTTACAAACAGTAATACAGTCTTATAATAATAATATTAATAATAATATACATAATAATATTATAATATTATAATAATAGACATAAAGGCATCAGCAGAGCACTCTCCCTCAAATAACCAAATTCAATGATACAAACTCAGTTTAGATTGGACATGCAACAGAAGCAAAGTCTTTAGGATCTGTTAGGAAATCAGAGTATAGTAATTTACAACAACATGGCTTGTTCCATTTATTGTAAACACATACAATAAAATTAAAATATTCCTGACATTTTGTTCAAAACACTGAACTAATAAGAAATTCTGAAAGTCAAGTTTTTAACTATGTTTTTAAGACAAAGTAATAAATATGCCTTAAATCCAATTTAATGGAAATTGTTAAAAAATGTGCTTGCAGTGCTAACTAAATCTGTGTAAGTTACCATTAGGTGGGAGTACATGTATATTAATTTTCATTTGTATGCTGATTACACTAATCTTACAGATACTTTTAAGTTCCTAGTTAATTACTTCAGTGAGATTAAACAGTAGATGGATGAAAACTACTTATCTTTCAATTTAGAAAAACATGAAGTACTTTAAGTGGGTGCAAATTGTGCAGATGGTAATGGAACTCCGTCATCTCTAGATACAAACTTCAGTTAGACTAAATTTGCTAGAAATGTAGGTTATTTTTGACATACAGCATGTTTTAATGTCTTATTTCAGAATCAAAAATTTTGCTTCTTCAGTTGTAATATTGAAAAAATAAGACAATTTTTTATTATGTAAAACTGTTATTGATATAGTTGTAATGAGCAGAATTAATTACGCTAACTTAACATGACCTGTTAATTAACTGTCCACTCAACAACAAGTATAAAAGGAAAATTCATAATAAGGTCTAGAAAATGAATCATTATTTTTGTTCTTAATTTTTTTTTCATTTCCTTCCAGTTAACTTAATTTAAATTGATGAAATAATAAGTAATTATCCATCAGTTCAAAATCAGCTTTCACAAGCATTTGACAAACTTGCTCCTCGACTGTTAATCATTAAGCCTAATCATATGTTGTTGGACAAACTCTGATTTTGCTCTGTCCATTGGAATTAGTCATGGTTACAAATGATCAGTGCAGGAAAGTTAACAGCAATGGGACAAACACTAGGACAGGTGTATTTCCTCTTAAGGAGAGTATTTTGGAAGTGACTAAAAACAAAGGTGCATTGTGTTCCAATGTACTGTATGATTGCTTCTGTTCATAAATCACAAAACCATTAAATTATACCAAACCAGCTGCAGGTTTATAAAGATACCAAATTAAGGAACAGCCAGGTCATTATTCAGAAATCTTTTTATCAAACATTATTAGTTCACCCAGCCACCATAGTTATTCTTTTGTAGGTCTGTAAGAAGAAGAGAAAGGCATTAATACTCATCACCAACCCTCTTCTCCCATGTGATCGCCCTGAATTGGACTCTTTGGCTGACCCCTAAGAGTATGTGTGTGACACTGCCCATATTGATTTTACTGCCCATATATTACTAGATTTAAGTGATTTGTATTGTTTACAACTGTGCACTTTGAAGAATTAAAAGAATTAAGTAAAAGGAAGCAGAAACTACACAATATTTATGTATGACCAATTTTATTTCGTTGAACCATTAATACTCCATAAGGTAGGAAGACGTCTGTGCAAAACAGACTCTGCTGTGGATCTGTTTTTTTCCATTAGTGAGATCTTTATAGTTTCTCTTTTTTGTTATTTACATTTTTTACTGTTACTATAGCACTTCCATTTTGGGTTTTGTTTTTTGTATGTTCACTTATATTTTATGAAAATCTGTGCATGGCTGTGGTTGTTACATCATATAATGAAGAGATGGGAATGAGGGCTGAGGGAGAGAGTAGGACTACAAGATGAAAGTATTTAACATTCAAAGTCAAATCCAGTAATGTCAATAAACCAAACCATCAAACCAGAACATAACTCAAAACTTGACATCTAAAGTGAAAGTCAATAACCTAAATCTGAAACAATAAATGGTTAGTACTAGAAATTTTTAGGTTTTATGTATGTCTTAGAAACAACAAGCAAAAATGGCAGCAGGCATGAAAAAAATGACTTCACTGCATTCATTAAACAAGATGTTATTAAAAATAAAACATCATTAAATCAAAAATCGAAAAAATGAAAATTCCAACAGGGCGGCATGGTGGCACAGTGGTAGCGCTGCTGCCTCGCAGTAAGGAGACCTGGGTTTGCTTCCTGGGTCATCCCTGCATGGAGTTTGCATGTTCTCCCCGTGTCTGCGTGGGTTTCCTCCGTGTGCTTCGGTTTCCTCCTACAGTCCAAAGACATGCAGGTTAGGTGCATTGACGATCCTAAATTGTCCTTAATGTGTGCTGTGTGTGTGTGTGTGTGTCCTGCGGTGGGCTGACGCCCTGCCCGGGATTTGTTCCTGCCTTGTGCCCTGTGCTGCCTGGGATTGGCTCCAGCAGACCCCCGTGACCCTGTGTTAGGATATAGCGGGTTGGACGATGACTGACTGACTGACTGACTGACTGAAAATTCCAACATATCCTGTGAAGTTTAAAATTTCAGGATCCAAGAAAAATTTGATTTTGTTTTAATTCAACCCAACCTAATAATTTTATAATTTGCTTTAAAATTTTTCACACTTCTCTCCTGACTCTTTTAAGGATTTCTTTATTCATTAAATGTAATTTAGGTTGAAGAAACCATCCCTTATATTTATTAGTTTTAATTTATTTCTGTTGTAGCTAAAATTATTTCTCATTATTTTATGACATCATTTTGTTTTTCCAGGAATACTCCCAACTTCCTACAGTGTTGCTTTAAGGATGACCAGACGTCCCCGGTACATGACATCAGCATTGCAATGGTATAAGTTGGCACCGCACACCTCCTGGTTATCTGAAATTGTGGATTCAAAACAAAATTTAGTGTGTGTTTGTTGTGTTTTGGTTTTCCAGGTTTACAATTCTTTCACTCTGAATTTCAGCTTCGATATTGGTTTGTGTATTTGGCTTAGATAACTGGTATTGCTGATTTTCCACTAACAACTCATGAACTTTATTTCATGTTCTGGTCCCTAATTCCTTTAATCTGCTACTTTTGAGTCATTGCCACAATAGTTATGCCTATTGCAGATAATTGTTCAAGACAAAGAAGTTTGAGACTGGTTATGTGTTTGATGGTGGTGCTTTGTGTGAAGTCAGGATTACTGGGACTTTTTAAGATGGATAACGTTATTTCTTTTTTTTTAAATTTATTGATTTTATTGTAATCATTCCATACAAATACATCAATTTTTACCAAAAAAAAAGGATTTAAAACAAATTCACCCCCACCCTTGAGAAAGAGAGCATGGCCAATGGAATAAAATAAATAAATAAATTAAAGCGTTTAATAGGTGGATACAGATAAATGGAGAAGAAAATGAAATGGGAAGAGAATCTACTTCCTCAGTGCTTTAAGAGCTTATTCTGAAATATTATTGATGAGATACAGCCAGGTTTTGAAAAAGTTCTGCACAGATCCTCTAACTGAGAATTTGATTTTTTCCAATTTCAAATATTATAAAACATCAGTTACCTACTGACTTAAAAGAGGAGAGTTAGGATTCTTCCAGTTTAGCAAAATAAGTCTGCGTGCCAATAATGTAGTGAAGGCAATCACAGTTTGTTTGTCCTTCTCCACTTTAAGCCCATCTGGAAGATCACCAAACACAGCTGTTAATGGGTTAGGAGGGATTGTGACACCAAGGCTGTCTGAAAGGCACTTAAACATTTTTTGTCCAGAATGATGTTAATTTGACGCAGACCCAGAACATGTGACCCAGTGAGGCTGGAACTTGATTGCAGCGTTCACAGGTTGGATCTTGCCCTGGAAACATTTTGGACAATTTCAAGCGAGACAGATGTGCTCTATATATAATTTTGAGCTGAATAATTGTATGCTTTGTGCATATGGAGCTCGAATGAATTCTCTGCATTGCTACCTTCCACTCCTTTTCTGATATGTTGAGTGAGAGATCTTTTTCCCATTGTCCTCTTGGATCTTTGAAAAGGAGGGACTGTAAAATATTTTTATATACTGCAGAAATGCTGGCTGAGTCCTCGAGACTGAGCAGTATTTTTTCCAGCATAGAGGAAGGTGGGAGATGGGAAAAATCAGGCAGGTTCTGTTTAACAAAGTTTCTAATTTGAAGATAGTGAAAGAAATTTGTTGCTGGAAAATTAAATTTGTAATTCTTCATAGGATGTAAAGATGTTGTCTACATAAAGATCTCTAAGCAATTTAATCACAAATGTTTTCCAGATATTAAAAACTGCATATGTTTGCGAGGGTTGAAAAAGGCGGTTCTTATGCAGAGGTGCCACAGATAAAAGATTCTCAATCTTAAAATGCTTTCTACATTGGTTCCATATTCTGAGTGAGTGAAGCACAATTGGGTTATTAGTATATTGGTGATAACTTGCATTTATTGGAGCACAAAGAAGGGAATATAGAGAAGTACTGCAGGATTTTATTTCTATTGCTCAACAAGCCTGTGTATGTTCATGTACTGTATTTGTGTCCAGGTTTTTATAGCTTGTATGTTTGCTGCCCAGTAGTAAAAGTGAAAGTTAGGTAGAGCCATGCCACCTTCTGTCTTAGGTCTTTGTAGAGTCGCTCTTTGGATACATGGATGTTTTAGCTTCCAAATAAATGAGGTTATGGTTGAATCTAATTGCTTAAAGAATAATTTATCGATGTATATTGGAATGTTTTGAAATAAAAAAAGAAGCTTAGGAAGAATATTCATCTTAACAACGTTAATTCTTCCAACAAGAGTGAGATGGAGGGTTGACCATCATTGCAAGTCTTGCTTAATTTTTTCCATACCGACGGTGAAATTTTGTTGATAAAGAGCTTTATGTTTACTTGTGATATTTACCCCATGGTATTTAAACTGAGCTGCAATAATAAAAGGGAAGGTGTCCAATCTAATATTGTATGCTTGAGAATTTACTGGGAAGAGCAAACTTTTATTCAAATTAATTCTGAGACCAGAGATCTTTTGAAATTCTGTAAATGCTGTTAAGACTGCAGGCACAGTATTTTGTGGGTCTGATATATACAAAACCATATCTGCATATAGAGAAATTTTCTGTTCCAGTCCTTCCCTGATAATACCCTTTTATCTGATCAGCATTTTTTTACAATGAGCCGCGAGTGGTTCAATGGCGATTGCAAATAGCAGTGGCGACAAGGGGCATCCTTGTCTGATACCACGTTCTAGTTTAAAGTAGTCTGAGCAAATGTTGTTAATATAAACTGAAGCTTCTGGATTGGTATACAGTAGTCTGATCCATACACAAATATTCGGGCCAAACCCAAATTTCTCTAATGTAGTGAAAAGGTAGTTCCATTCAATCATACCAAATGCTTTTTCTTCATCCAATGATAATAATATCTCCAGGGTGTTTGTCTTTGCAGGTGAATATATTACATTGAACAGGTGTCGGAGATTGGAAGCTAAGTGTCGGCCTTTAATAAATCCAGTTTGATCTTGTGATATTACCAAAGGCAGCACTTTCTCCATCCTTGTCGCTAGGATTTTGGAGAGTATCTTAACATCATTTTTCAGAAGTGAAATTGGTTTGTATGATGCACATTGTAATAAGTCCTTGTCTTGTTTTGGAACGTTTGAGGTAGAATTTGAGTGTCTCTAGCTTCTGTAAATGTTGCTAGTAAGAGGGGAGCTAGCTGAGTGGAGAATTTCTTATAAAATTCAACAGGGTAGCCATCAGGGTCTGCTGCTTTCCTGCTCTGAAGTGACTTTATATCATCTAGTAATTCTGATAGTGCTAGAGGTTGTAGAAGGAAAATTTTTTATATTAGCATAAAATTAGCAAATTAACATAAAGAGCCATAAAAAGTAATTAAAAGCTTCTAAAGCATTAGATTAAGCATAAATTAGAATGTTAAGAAAATAAGATAGGTCAAGTAAATAGTTAAACTAAAAAATCAGTCATTTTGCATTATTTTTTAAGCTTACAGCAGAATTGCTAGTGTGGGAATAGTGTTGGCACCCTTCCCGGGATTGGTTCCTGCCTTGTGCCCTGTGTTGGCTGGGATTGGCTCCAGCAGACCCCCGTGACCCTGTATTCGGATTCAGCAGGTTGGAAAATGGATGGATGGATGGAAAGAACAGATAAAGAAAAGAAGATTGAGAACACCTGTGTCCAAGGATAGGAAGCTAAAAGAATGATACCACAGAGAAAAGATGGCTCTGAAAGGCACGTACGAAGCCAGCTGAAATATTGAATCAGCAAAGATGGCAAGAAGGCATTGCTGCCAAGGTCAGGTGATGTAATGCAAGGAAAATGAAAAAATATGTTCTAACATAAATAAGTTTAGAAAATTAGTAATACTAGCATTTATCCTAAGTACTGAAATTAAATATAAATCAAGCATGCCAAGGAAATGATTAAATAAAGGCACATGCCATAGTTCAATTTTAATTAAAGCTTAAGCTTCAGGCCACCATTATAAAAAAGTTTGGAAGGCTTATAAAAGGAAATGATGAGAGGAAAACCCATATATGGAATTAAGGCCTTGGCCAGTTAAAGAAATAAGAAAAAAACTAACTAGAAGACAAGTAGAAATACCGAGGGGCCAGCTGCAGTGAAGTCAGGAGATAATAAGGGTTCCCATGGGAACTCAAGGGGAGGCCGGACAGGAGTAGAGGGGAGTCAGATCAGATGAGCAAATGAGCTCATTTGAGTGAGGTCGGAGAAGATAGAAAATGACATAAGAAAAACCCAAAGATGGTAAGAGGAAGCCATCTGCCCAGCCTTAGACCAATCAAAATAAGCCAAACAGACACCAAGAGAAACAATGGACAGTAAAGCCAGGTGCAGAATGAGCTAATTAAGCAAGGACAAAGTGATAAGAAAGGATATAAAAGTATTGGGTTTGGAACTGTACGGGGCTCAGCTCAATTTGGCCGTATTGGGTTGAGTCCTTGTTATTTTTATGCTTATTTTACTGCAATAAAACTAACTCTGTTTGCCTATCCTGAGACTCCTAATAGCCTTTATTTCAGGTAAAAAGCCTTCTGGTGACGATTTTTAGCCACGACAAGGTTTATCCAATTCCTCTGCAATAAAAGTATATATTTGTGGTATCTGTAATGTATCCAGAAATGCATTAGATTGTGTGTTGTCTTCTTTGAACTCAGAAGAATATAAGGATTTATAGTAGTTTCTAAATGTGTGCATTATATTTTTATGGTCAATGATTTTATCTCCGTACATGTTGGTGATTGCTGGGATTGTATTGCGAACTTCTTGCTTGTGGATTTGTTGAGCTAAGAGCTTACTAGTTTTCTCTCTGTGTTCATAGTAATGATGTCTTGATTTAAAAATGAGTTGTTCAGTTTCTTTAGGTGTTAAGAGGTTGAACTCTGAATGCAGAGCCTGTCTTTTCCTATGAAGAGCTTCACTTGGACACCTGGCATGTTCTTGATCTATTCTAGTAATTTCGCTGGTTAGCTCTGATACCTTCTTGGTTTCTAATTTATTTTTGTGGGAAAGATATGAAATAAGCTGTCCTCTTAAGAATGCCTTTAGAGTTTCCCAGAGTATCCCTGCAGAGATCTCTGAAGATGTATTTGTCTCTAGGAAGAAACTGATTTGTTTTGATATAAATTCTGTACAGTTCTCATCTGCTAATAGAAGTGGGTTAAGATTTCAGCTTCTTAGCAAGGAAGGCATCCATCTGTGGCTGGGTGTAACATAGCAAAACGTTTGGTGTCCATCCATTAAAAAAACTAAAATGAATTCTTCTTTTGATGAAGAGCAATTAGAACATGAGAAAGTTATTAAAAAACAAAGAGCGGAACAAGAAAAAGAAAGATGAGCCGGGATGTCAGATGAAAAAAGACAACAAGACGCACAAAGAAAGAGGCATGCAAGGGGTAGCATGTCCTGTAAACAGAGGTTCGTAAGTGCACCATGTAACTGATGGACTGCTGCTCTCACTGCAATCACTTATCACGTGGCCTACAATGTTTCCACTGTTTAATCATAATCATTGATAGTGGTGGACTATTAAATAGCATTTTTGTATCTTGTGGTACGATGGATTTTGCTGCAGAATGACCGCACGATGAGAGACTTACACAGCATTGTCAAAAGGGAAAAATGATTGTACAGCCCAGTCTATCAGACAGTTTCATCTGACAGTTAATTACCAGACTCCATATATATTAAAAAAATTGACGCTTCCAATAACATGGGTACTGTTAAACATTTTTGCCTTTAATTAAAACAGTATAACTTTCAATCCTAATATCAGGATAAGGTAAAGATTTGCTTTTCTTGTTTATTACTACCATTCTCTTCCTATTCTAGCATTGTAGCATTGTGCCATTTTATTAAACAATCTTTTCGCTAGTACATTAATAATTTAGCATAACAATTATAGGTTGTTTCCATAACAGAGTTGTCCAACTATAAGACTATAATTCCAACTTTAATAAATATTGGTTGGAACACAAACCTGCATTCTCAGGGCTTCCCTAGGACTGAACTTGAAAACTCCCAGCTTAAACCATAGGAAGAGCAGGTTTAAGACACTCTACTATTTTGTTCATCACTAGAGGGCAGCAGCTGTTTCTTTGGTTTCTTTGCAATTATAAATAGTTTTATGTAGTGGTGTAGACTAAGATCAGTGGCTAAATCTGCAGCAGCTGGACATAAGATGGTGAAAGTGTTTAGTCTGCTGCTCAGTACCAATAATGGTTGAACTAATTCAGTTCATTGCAATTGACCCTTTATGTTTTGTTACTATATAGTGTGAATTCAAATAATTATTAATGTATCTAGTATGAGCTCCTGCTTACATTAAGTTTGCTTGACTCTTTCATAATTTTACAATATGTCAAGGCCAGGGAAGCAAATGACATGTACAAATACTTCTGAATATGAAGACAGTAATTAAAATGTTTTAACTTGCCTTTACCTATCTTCTCTTACTTTCTTAATGGTGGACACATTTCCTTTGTATGCGATTATTGATCAAGGATTACTTCTTGCTCAGCTATTATAAAGCTTACCACTGCTTCTGTTACATGTTCTTCTATTTTACGACAATTAAATAAAACTCTAAACCTTTTCAATCAGCTTCACAGATGCTCAACCTGTAGATGTTGCACTCAGCCATCTGCTTATCGTTTCTTGGGACTACTTAACTATCACAGTTCCCACATAATCATGGATAGCCAAATCCCATCTTGAGTTCAAGGATGTCTTTGTGTTCGTGGAACTGATTGTAATTTGAGGCTTATTCAAGCAAGACTTATTAGCTAAGTCTCAATTTCATAGGTTTTTGTGGAATTAGCCCCGGTCCCAGTTACAATAGTATGTGTTTGTTATGCAGTATCTCTTTTAATAAAACATTTGAAAGGTAATGGAAGGGAAAAAGTGAAGGACTGAGAATTGGTAACCTTCTCAGGGCCACAAATCAAATGAATAATATCCTTGGAAAAGAAGCATGTACATTCAAGCATGACCATACATGAATGGCAGAATGATAGCAATAATGAGTCATAAAATTAAATTAGTTCAGTTATCATCAAGGACTACTTTCTAGTTAGGCATGAGAACATGTAGCCAGGGACAGACTTCAGCACCCTTCCTATAAATTATTTTGTTCCTTGATTTAAATGTAATCATGTTCAGACATGAATGAATGCAGACTTTTAGACACTTATACAGTTTATACGTGAAAAAGTTTAATTTGTATTATACAGTATACAGTATACTCATCATTAGATTGGACTCTGTAGATAGATAGATAGATAGATAGATAGATAGATAGATAGATAGATAGATAGATAGATAGATAGATAGATAGATAGATAGATACTTTATTAATCCCAAGGGGAAATTCACATGGAATTTGGCAGAGGCATTAAAAAAAATCAAAGCAGCAATGGTGTCTGCTTGTCTTTATACTAAACACTCTTTTGTTTCTAGCTTGAATTTGGCTCTACATTGGGACTTATGATCTGAATCAAGCAACCAGATCTGGACTAGAAAACTGGGGCCAATTATGGACACAGAGTCAATCTAACAGAATCCCAGATCTGGCCAAAGGATCAAATCCTTAAGTACATAGACATAGAGTTGCAGCATCTTTTACAGCCCTAGTGTCTTTTTTTCAGGGAAAACAAATTCATTAAGGTTCTAAAAATCTATCTCCCATATTTTTCACCTTTTTGTGAAAAGGCAAGATCCTGACATGATATTGAGTCAATCTATGAAATTTGTTAAATTATATTGATGTAACAATCACAGCATTTGAACAGAATGACTATAACTCCCATTTGCCCCCTGTTCATTTTTCTCTTGTTCACGAGCCCTGTTACACGTGTCACTGCAAACACTTCACTGTTAAGGTAGCTCCATAAATGCAGGATGATGCTGTACTAGGAAAAGATTTTTAAATTTGCACTTAATCACAGACAAAATTGCAAGAAAGCCATAAAGCCCCGAAGATCATAATAAAAAATAAAAGGTTTCTATCACATACTTAGGTGTTAATTAAAGGTTATAATCTTATACAGGATTGCTTTTTTATAGACTTACTGAGATGGACATAAAACAGGGTGACATTCTGATCATCTGTATTTCAATTTAAGACATAAGTGAAGATAAATGCTTTAGCAACTTTCAGCTAAGGACAATCTTAATGGCAAGACAGAATCAATATTAACTGGTTTACAAAGCACATGAACGCATGCTTTACGTCTGTAAAATTTCACTTGTGTACTGGCTGTTTGAAATGAATGTGACAGTAGTTCACATTAGGCTACCAATGAAAACTATGGCCATTCCTGTTTTATAGTAATTGCTACCAGGCATCTGTGCATGTACAATATATCGACAGCTACATCTACTCCCAATACAATGCTGCACCTCCTAGATGTAATCATACTGTGGCCTATCAAAGGATTTATGTGGCCATAAAGCTTTCCATTAATAAGAATGCTAGGATTTTTTTTTCACTGGCCTCTTCAAAATTTGCATACACTGATAGTAACTAAAAAGTTAATGAAATAATAGAACAATAATTCTCACTCCTGGACAGGGCGGCAGCCGATCACAAGGCTGAAACGTTAATAGTGCATTCATTATTAGTATTTATATTGTAAAATTACTTTGGCGTTTTCTTTTTTTGGTTTCGATAACAGTTTATTAGATTTTTTTAGTTTATAGTAAATTGAACAAAATGTTTCTAGCAAGCTTACTATTCTTTTGCATTTTATTGCTTACTTAGTTGAGTATAGGTGACTTAGAAATGGACAACTAAAAAACTAATAAATCCATGTGGGCATACATATAGTATGAGTAACAATGAAACTGTACATGATTCTGGTGTTATTCATTTTAATGGAATTAGCAAAGTAAATGTTTAAAATATAAGCCTGTCTTCCAAAACAAGTTATACATAGAGAATAGTCCATCCATAAGTACATATTTATAACCCGCTTTTACAGGGCAGGGTTGCAGGACCATACTGTACTAAACCCTTTAAACCTTGCTCTATTATGACAAATATTGTTTGTAATTTGAATCAAAGGCTGCATTTCATGTCACTTCTTCTTCTTTCTTCTTCTTTTGGCTGCTCCCATTAGGGGTTGCCACAACGGATCATCTTCTTCCATATCTTTCTGTCTTCTGCATCTTGCTCTGTTTCTCCTTCTTCTTCAGCCAACTGTAGCCCAATTTACACCAGCACCCTGTTGGCTAACAGTACTGGTGGCGGTCGTTGTTAACCCGGGGCTCGACCGATCTGGTATGGAAATTTGTATTGTTGTCCGCATATTGATTTGGCAAAATTTTACCCCGGATGCCCTTCCTGATGTAATCCTCCCCATTTATCCGGGCTTGGGACCGGCACGAAGAAACACACTGGTTTGTGCACCCCCTGTGGCTGGGTTACTTTCATGTCACTAATTAAAGAAAACTCTGGTTTCCTTGGCTTAATTCATCCCCAGTCTAATGTAAAAGTAATGGTGGTAGGTTACTGTAGGATAGAGTAAATTGTTCAGTGCTCTGGTACATACTATAGGTAGAAGATGGTATCAATAGAAAACATGCTTATTTGTATGAACACAAAAAAGTCTATCATTCTTAATAATATGTGAAGATCATATACTTAAAAATGTATTGCATAAATTGACTTCATAAAGAGTCTAAAACATTAGCACATCATACCACAAAATTAATAGGTGATGTTTTATCATTCATGATGTTATCTATAGAAAACATATTTATCTGTGTGATTCTGTCTTAATGTAACTGATCTATGAAAAGGTGCCTGGATATCACTAGCCTGGGAGTTGTCTGGATGGCCATGGGAAATCTACTGCACAAGTTGGAAGCAGGAACTGAGAATCATTTTTCAGCACACCCACCCATTCATCTGTGTTCTAACTTGCTTCATCAGTTCAAAGTCAAGTGGAGCCAGTGCATTTGCCACAGGGCAGGTGCCAGCCCTGGATTGTATGCCAGTCCATACACACACTCATTGGACCAAATAGCCCTCGATTAGAGTAGCACACATGTCTTTGAAATATGTGAAGAACTCAGAAGAAATCTTATGTAGACACCAGGAGAATGTGAAAGCAGAGTTCATAGTTAATTCACATGGAGAGACAATAACTAGGCAGTAGAATGGAGATTTCAATATAGGACAGCATGAGAAATCAGAGAGGTAGTTTAATGAGTAGCAAAGCCGTGCTAAACACTTACTGATCAGTACATGACTTGGGAACTGGAAGCCTGCAGCAAATGAAAGCTGTCAGAGATTGTGAAGCAGGGAAGTGTTGTAGATGTAGCAAGGAAAGGAACACAGAATGCATAAAGAACCATTCTGAATAAGTTGGAGATGTCGGATAGAAGTGGCAAGATATTGAAAAGGAATGTCAACAAGGAAGGGAGTGACACAGTTAGACAGGAAGGGCTCAATTTTAGTATTCATTTCAGAATTAACTGCAAGATAATGTGGTTTTGAGATTTTGAAATTGACACAGTATTACCCAGCATCACTTTATTTATCAGGATCAATTTAAAAACCTGGAACAACAATTTTCTCTCAGGTCTCTTTTGGTAATGCCCAACCTACAATTACAAATAGTGTATGGGCTAAATAAAGGGTTGTCTGTTATAAGGGTACAATAAATTTATAGAAGAAAGTAAGAAATGGGATGAAAGCTGAATATGCAAGTGGAGCAGATAAAGAAGAAAATAACACATCCCAAAAGGTAAATATTGTAAAATTACTTTCCAGCTGTTAGGGAAAGTTTATCCTGAACATGTTTTCCTGTTTTCGTTTCTCTGTTTGTCAATGTAAACTTTGCCAAAAATGACAGGCTTTTTCTGGCAAAGCAAGTAAGATCCATTATGTTATGAGTTTTATATTTATTAAAATTGAAAAATTGCCTTATGACACGGATGGTTAATCATTTGTTCAAGCTCTCTGTAACAAAAATAATCCACTTGAAAATTTAAATCTAGGTGTGGAAGCAAGTGCTCTCTGCTCATTAGCAAAAAAGGAAACTATAAAGTTGCAAACACATTTTGAACTGTAGCTATTTGGAATCCTGATATCTTTTTGTTTTGGCATTTTGACAAATGAAAATCTTACTGTACAAACTATGTAAATTACTGAAAAATTCTTTCTAAATTATACGTGAACAACACGTATAGTAAATTTTCACACACCCACTGTTTTTCATCATCCCTGACTCACTTCAACTCCAGCTTATTGTGAAAGCAATGATGGTAAGTTGCTGTAGGATTGTCTGACTTGTCCTTTGTTCTGGAAGTTAGGCAGATGTTAATGTGTTTATTTCTATGAATGGCAAAGGTCTATCCCTCTTAATAATATCAGAATAAGGTTTAAATATCATACATTTAAGCACAACTTAACACAAAATTAATAGGTGATGTTTTAGAATTCACACCACTAGAGTTTGGGTCAGTTTTAATGCTTAGACATAACTTTCTCAACAGTCACTCATAAAAACATGAGCTTTTCTTACATACTTCTATATTGTCTGATATTATACTATGGGGGCAAGCCCCCCTGGCGCCTTTGGAGTCAAAATCACAAAATTCTATAAACATGTAAAAGAAAAATTTAAACGGAGGTCCATATTTTAGTTTATAATTTAAAAACGGAATAAGAATCTGAAAATCTAACAACATCACATTAAAGTTCGATAAATTCTGAAAATAATGATACCAAACATATATATTTAGGTTTTAAAATAAGCCAGATTTAAAGAGTAACACAAAACGTGTCATAAAAATGTCACATAAAATCGTTGCACTTTTAGGCTTAGGATTTTATATACATAGAGTAGATTTAAAGTACTAGCCAACCTGCGGCGTAGCATACGCCGCATAATTATGTATTGATGGGTGAACACTTACTGAACGACACAGTTGTCCAAATGGCGTGGGTTTGTGGATACCACTGTGAGTGAATGAAAAGATAGACCTCTGGAGAAAGCAACATACAATTGTCCGTGACTGAAAGCGGGATTGTCTGTGACGAAGAAGGCATGCTGGTGAAAGTTAGTTCGTCGGTAGGGATAAGTGTCAGTACTTGTAGATTAAGGTGTAGCGAGTCTTTGTTGTTGACGCTTAATATAGCTTGCGTACTGAGATGTTCCGGAGTCACAGTTGAGAAACACTTTTTTAGTGTCATTTAAGCACAGGGAAAAAAATGAACATGTGAAACATCTGTAATGTAAAAAGCCACCAAGAAAAGTAACATTGCAACAATGCTATCTATGACCCGATCGCTGTGCACCGGTCGTCTGAGCACCTCTGAGCCACGTTGTCCTTTCATTGTTCTTTGCGGTTCCGGCTGCTTTTCTATTTATAATCCACCATGGTAGTTGGGGGTGCATACACAGGGCAGGGACGTATTCAGAGGGAGCATATGACCCGCACTCAGTGGGTATTCCTCGTTCGTGGGGAACAATTGCAAGCCCCGGTGCCCATTACGAATGGGGTTCAATGGTTTACCCACGCCTGTCGGCACCGGGTAGACACACGTTGATCCATTCAGTGTAGCGCGTGTGCAGAACCGGACATCACATACAGTGGTGTGAAAAACTATTTGCCCCCTTCCTGATTTCTTATTCTTTTGCATGTTTGTCACACAAAATGTTTCTGATCATCAAACACATTTAACCATTAGTCAAATATAACACAAGTAAACACAAAATGCAGTTTTTAAATGATGGTTTTTATTATTTAGGGAGAAAAAAAATCCAAACATACATGGCCCTGTGTGAAAAAGTAATTGCCCCCTTGTTAAAAAATAACCTAACTGTGGTGTATCACACCTGAGTTCAATTTCCGTAGCCACCCCCAGGCCTGATTACTGCCACACCTGTTTCAATCAAGAAATCACTTAAATAGGAGCTGCCTGACACAGAGAAGTAGACCAAAAGCACCTCAAAAGCTAGACATCATGCCAAGATCCAAAGAAATTCAGGAACAAATGAGAACAGAAGTAATTGAGATCTATCAGTCTGGTAAAGGTTATAAAGCCATTTCTAAAGCTTTGGGACTCCAGCGAACCACAGTGAGAGCCATTATCCACAAATGGCAAAAACATGGAACAGTGGTGAACCTTCCCAGGAGTGGCCGGCCGACCAAAATTACCCCAAGAGCGCAGAGACGACTCATCCAAGAGGTCACAAAAGACCCCAGGACAACGTCTAAAGAACTGCAGGCCTCACTTGCCTCAATTAAGGTCAGTGTTCACGACTCCACCATAAGAAAGAGACTGGGCAAAAACGGCCTGCATGGCAGATTTCCAAGACGCAAACCACTGTTAAGCAAAAAGAACATTAGGGCTCATCTCAATTTTGCTAAGAAACATCTCAATGATTGCCAAGACTTTTGGGAAAATACCTTGTGGACTGATGAGTCAAAAGTTGAACTTTTTGGAAGGCAAATGTCCCGTTACATCTGGCGTAAAAGGAACACAGCATTTCAGAAAAAGAACATCATACCAACAGTAAAATATGGTGGTGGTAGTGTGATGGTCTGGGGTTGTTTTGCTGCTTCAGGACCTGGAAGGCTTGCTGTGATAGATGGAACCATGAATTCTACTGTCTACCAAAAAATCCTGAAGGAGAATGTCCGGCCATCTGTTCGTCAACTCAAGCTGAAGCGATCTTGGGTGCTGCAACAGGACAATGACCCAAAACACACCAGCAAATCCACCTCTGAATGGCTGAAGAAAAACAAAATGAAGACTTTGGAGTGGCCTAGTCAATGTCCTGACCTGAATCCAATTGAGATGCTATGGCATGACCTTAAAAAGGCGGTTCATGCTAGAAAACCCTCAAATAAAGCTGAATTACAACAATTTTGCAAAGATGAGTGGGCCAAAATTCCTCCAGAGCGCTGTAAAAGACTCATTGCAAGTTATCGCAAACGCTTGATTGCAGTTATTGCTGCTAAGGGTGGCCCAACCAGTTATTAGGTTCAGGGGGCAATTACTTTTTCACACAGGGCCATGTAGGTTTGGATTTTTTTTTCTCCCTAAATAATAAAAACCACCATTTACAAACTGCATTTTGTGTTTACTTGTGTTATATTTGACTAATGGTTAAATGTGTTTGATGATCAGAAACATTTTGTGTGACAAACATGCAAAAGAATAAGAAATCAGGAAGGGGGCAAATAGTTTTTCACACCACTGTAAAGGGACAAGTGGCTTTCAGCCACGTGAGATTGAGCATTAACAGGTATGTTAATGCTCAATCTCACGTGGCTGAAAGCCACTTGTCCCTTTAAGAAGTTGGACGCCTACCGCTTGGAGATCGCGTAACCATTATGCAGGAGGGAGTCTCATTCGTTTTCGGAATTAACCAGACTTATCGCTCCACCAACTAAGTACGGCCATGCAACACCACGCACAGAAACGAGAAAGAGCTATCAATCTGTCAGTCCTCTCAGTGTGCGGGCAGGGTGAGGTTTCCCGTGTTGAGTCAAATTAAGCAAGATTTGTGTGTGGCGAGTTGTTGCGTCCGGGTACATGAGCAGGCACTGTGAATGCCTTGAGAGCGTGGCTGGACGTGTGCCGGGGAATAATGAGTATCTATATATCTTCTTAGATATAGATAACGTCTGATAGTTGTGATGGTTTTACACTCCAGTACATTGCGGTGAACGCTGGTAACAGTCAGGCAGGCAGGCTTATTAGAGTTGGTGCTCTTAGAGTTGGTGGGCATGTCTCTCTAGTGGTTCGAGTTCTTGGGCGGTGCTCTGTCATTTGTATCCCACGGTCAGACGACTTGGTGCATTATATATGGAAATGCAGCCGAAATCGAAAAGAATAATGAAAAGTCAACGTGGCTCAGTGGTGCATGTGGAACAAAACCCTGCATCCACAGGGGTTCACCAGGACTGAGTCTGGGAAACACTGCTGAACACAGATGAAACCGACTCAGGTGAGGAGTTGGGGCGGGCAAAGTGGTTGCAGCTATTGATTATTCAGTGTTGTTTGCCTGGGTGTCTGATCTGCTCAACAGGATCATAAATAAAAGGAAAACAATGTGAAGGCAATGTCACAGGTGATCCTGTGGTATAGTGGGTCCACAGCTTCCCTTCAAAAGGCCATTTTTAAATAAATAATCATCGCATTCACAGCGTAGCAAGGGGCGTGGAAGTGTGGCTGAAACGGTTTCCGGGTGGAGTCATGCTGCGGGCATTTCTCCCCTGTGCAGTGTGCGAGCGAGTGAGGAGAGAGAGAAAGCCGGTACATTAGAGTGAGCGAGAGCAGGCTCAAAGGCAATGTGTTCCTGTGGTATAGCGGGTCCATAGCTCCCCTTCAAAAGGCTATTTTTAATCAGGCGACTGACAGTAGTGGAGTCAGGCACAGAGAAGGTCAGCTGGTGAGAAAGCATCTCGACTGTTGCAGGGCCTGCATCGGTGAAGCAGGTCAGACGCTAATGAAAAAGAGGCACAGGGCTTATTGGTTTTTAAAGACTGCTTCCTTCATTGTGTTTTAACCTCAGTTTTAAAGGATTGCGCGGCTCTCTGTCTCGCGCTGCCTGTGGGTGTGCCTCTGTCTCTCTGTGGTGCTGCCTGTGTGTGTGCGTGGCTCTCTCTCGCGCTGCCTGTGTGTGTGCGTGGCTCTCTCTCTCACGCTGCCTGTGTGTGTGCCTCTGTCTCTCTCTGGCGCTGCCTCTGTGTGAACCAAGGTTCCACTGAGGTTGACTAATGAAAAGTCAACGTGGCTCAGAGCTGCAAGTGGACTGTGGCACAGACAAACAGAAATGATGGCATGTTTTCCGAGGCGTCGCGTCCGAGTTGGTGGGCATGGCTCTGCGAGTTTTCGTCGTATCCAATGGTCTAAGAGTTGGTGGGCGTGGCTCCTTCCTGCGTGCGCCCCTTCCGGAGTGCTTTCCATGGGTGGCTACTTGTCTGCCGGCTTAGTGAATTATATATATAGATGGTTTGTGTTCACTGCTCACTTGTTCTGTCACTAGCATGTGAAATACATGGAAAGAATTTCAATATAATATATGCACATGACAATAAATTAGAATTTTAACTTTACCTCGTCCAGCTGCATCTCTGCATTCAGGGCAAGAGTGTGCTGTCCACCTTCTCCCAGCAAAATTAAATTTAAGCAGTAAACTTGTCTCTTGTATTGTAAAAGGTTTTATAGCAAGCCTAAATTAATTGTCTTACGTCTTTGAAGGCCATAACCATTTTAAGCGACTAGTTAATTTTTTGATGCAATTTAAAGATTGAGTGAACTTGCACTTGTATTTATGGATTAGTCATCATAATTATTATTTATCATGTCGATTATTTCTGCTTAACACAATGTATCACTTTGTTTATTAAAGGAATAATTATTTGTGTTTTCTGCTTTCAGTGGTGAGTATTTTATATTAGTATATTTTTAATTTGTTTGGTGGCATTGACACCAACAGAAATGTCTCAGTAGGGGGGTTGGTGGTGGGGGGTGATGGTGGTTTGGAAAAATCTTGACGGGGCACACCACAATAAGTAACACTGCTAAATTTAATGTATGGAATTCTAAGTTGCTACAATAGCTGGTGCCAGAATGGTTGTCATTAATTAACTTTTTCAGTGCCAATATAAATTGATGATCAAGTCCAATTAAATAAATAAAATACATTTTTAAAAATTTATTTTGTATCATTTACATTGCACAATTAATGGACATTGTAATTTGAATTCAAATTAGCATCAGAGTAAGTTATCATACTCAGTTATAGATTTAATTATGAATGCTTAATAAAAATATTCAGAGGCATACTTAAATAAAAATGAAACCATATTTAATTTGATTTATACTTTGTTTACATCAGAACAACACATATTGTATGTTCTTATCATTACCACAGTATTCTGCTGTTTTAGATTGTATCTCCTGTTCGTGTATTTATTTATATTTAAATGGGACCTGGGTTCGCTTCCCGGGTCCTCCCTGCATGGAGTTTGCATGTTCTCCCCGTGTCTGCGTGGGTTTCCTCCGGGCGCTCCGGTTTCCTCCCACAGTCCAAAGACATGCAGGTTAGGTGGATTGGCGATTCTAAATTGGCCCTAGTGTGTGCTTGGTGTGTGGGTGTGTTTGTGTGTGTCCTGCGGTGGGTTGGCACCCTGCCCGGGATTGTTTCCTGCCTTGTGCCCTGTGTTGGCTGGGATTGGCTCCAGCAGACCCCCGTGACCCTGTGTTCGGATTCAGCGGGTTGGAAAATGGATGGATGGATGAAAAAAATTGCTTGCAGTTCAATATAAATGTACTCCCCTGTTATGCTGCTTTTTGTCACATACAGTATATCCACAGAATCCATAAGATTAATGTGTAGTTAACTACAGAGTACACCCCAAAATTATTTTCTTGTATCACTGGTTGCATATTGTAAAGAAGTCGTTATAAGCTTTAGAACCAAAAACTAAGCTTACAAGCTAAAGTTCTACCAGGGAAAGTGTGAGCAATCATATAAACTTAAACAGCTCATTTAAGACTTTCTTAGAATGTTCAAGAAGCACATTGAGTAAAGCTGTGTTTTAAACCTGCTTTTCTTTTTCTTCTCAAGTATTCTCTGTTCTTTTCTGGATTTTGACTTTTCTTCTTCCTCACTCACCTCATTCTCATCTTCACCTGCCTCTGCAGTCTTCTTAGCAAGAAACACCAGTATATAGCTGCATTTGGAGTGGTGGCTCTGAGGCTAAGGATCTGCGATGGTATATAAAAGGTTGCCGGTTCGAATCCCTGTCACTGCCAAAAGAGATTCTACTCTGCTGGGCCCTTGAGCAAGGCCCTTCACCTGTAATTGCTCCAGGGGCGCTGTACAATGGCTGACCCTGCGCTCTGACCCCAAGGGGTATGCGAAACCTAACAAATTCCTAATACAAGAAATTGTATAAGGCAAAATAAAGGACAAAAACAAACAAAAACAAAAAAACATATGCCAATATAAATTTATACCATCCATCCATTCATTTTCATAACCCGCTTCTCCAGGGTAGGGTCATGGTGAATATTGTGTGAAAGGTGCTATATAGGTGCCCGACCCGACACAGACTGGACACGGAGGCACATGCAAAATAAAACTACTATTTATTTTTCTTCAGCTGGAACGCATGTCTTCCCCGTGTCCCCCAGCCACAGCACAGTCCCCAAAACACCAAACAAATACAAAAACCACACTGTTTCTTCCTCCACTCCTCCAAGGCAGCTTCGTCCTCCTCCTCCCGACTCTGGCACCTTGATTAGCGGCTGCAGGCTTCTTTTATAGCCCACCCAGAAGTGCTCCAGGTGGTAATTGGCCTAATTAGGCTGCACTTCCGGGTGTGGCTGCGTTACTGCCCACCTGGGCTCAGGAAGTCTTGCAGCTCCCCCTGGCAGTGGCCACGGAGCCCAACAGGGACGAGCTCCAGTGTAACATAATTGTGGCCCCGATGCAACCCAGGGAGGCTGCCACCAAGTGTTCCGGGGGACGTAATGTTCATCCCATGGCTGCTCCCCCGGATCCAGTGTAAAAGGGGCGCCCTGGCCAGGCATGGGTCCCAGCCATCCGCCACAACTGTTAAACTTAATATACGCACTTTACAATTTTTATTAGTACTAAATCAAGCTAATTTTGAAAAAGTGGATGAGGGCCATCTAATCTGTCAGGCTAAGAATTAATTATGTTTAACATCTACAGCCTACAAACTATTTGAGACTATGAATACATAGGTTTATCAGGATCAGAGAACTGAAAGCTTAACGTTCCTGTCTGATGTTGATACTAAAAGGTCAGAAGCGGAACTATCAATGGCAGCAAATAACCTAACTAGCTAGCTAGCTAAGTTACTTTCTTATCATCTTACAGGGAATAAAACTTAATAAGGGGAGAACATACAGTAGATTTTCTAAAGAAATGCATACAAAACCTGAAACACCACAAGTTCCCACCACGCATGGAACTCATTGGTCAAACATTTAACTTCAAGTGTAATGTGAGCATAGTGAATGGCGCGCTCCTGTTAAAGTCACAACAAAATGTTCATTTAGAGTTCCATGTGTAGCTTGTGTTGAAAAGAAATTAGGTGTGGCTGTTGATGGGAAGCACAATTGTTTCAAGTGGTCCCAAGGCCCTCCACACCATTTGATGGCATCACTCTTTGGTGGTTGCACTATATGACAGTATGCTGAATTATCTTCATAAAGGCATTATTTCAGTGATATTTCATCATCACTGGTACTAGTGGCCTAATACATTCCAAAACTCTCCCTTGCTCCCTTATGTGAGATTTACTGAAGGCAATTCCTCAGCTGCCCTAAAATATTGATCTTCCTCATCTCGTTTCATTTTGTTATGTCTCTTTTATGCACATTCATGCTACCAGTTCCACCTCACACTGCTAACTTGTGCTCAGAGTCAACATGATCTGCACTCACATCCCCCAACTCTGTAAAATAATTCAATCCAAAATCCTTCCGGAGGCACACAGGCAGTTACAGACCCATGCCAATGGATTTAAGCAGGGAAGCTGGTCTCATACATTCTGCTCTTTAAAAACTTGATTCTCTCTCCCTCTAATTCTCTCTCACTCACTCACACTTACATACACACTCTGCAAGACTTGTCAGGTTTGCTCTGCCACTTCCGACAAGATTTTTTCTCCAAGTCTGCGTGGCCCCATAAGAATTTTCATGCCAAAAACACCACTGAATATGATATTTAATGCAGGGATGGAGCATGAGGTGAGATGATTGCCTCAGACGCCACTTTGGTAAGGGCAGCATTTTCATATAACCTTTTTTTTAACATTACAAAATAAAAATACAAAAAAGTTTAATGTAAACCTTAAACATTACATACACATCCAGTGCTGTACAGTACCTTTTAAAAAGTTCATATTTCTTATAATAAACTTTGCATTGCATAGGCACACAGCGAGCATTCCCAGAATCAAAGCAATTCAGTACATGGTGTTGCCGTTTATTTTCCTGGTTTTTACATATTGCTATATGCACCATCTATGAAGATGCAATCCTGCTGTGATTCTAGAGAAAAGTCATGATGTTAAAAATGAGTTGAAAACTGTATACTGGCTGCGTTTGACTGTACAGCCTGCTGAGGCTACATTCAGACTGCAGTTAGAAGCATCTTAGTTATGTTTGGCAAGTGATTCAAATCCCATATGGCCATCTACTGATATCTAACTTGAATCTACAAGCATTAATAAAAATTAATTTATTAGACTGATGCAACCCAATAAACAAACATGAATACTAGGTACATGTTGCCTTCAAATTAATTTTAGTGTCAGACATCTGTGAATTGGTCGGCTCATGATGGCAAGTGTTCAAAGCTGTTTTAAGAATGTGTCTGCAAGACCTCCCATAGAAGAATAAATGTTTGAGGAATACATAGCAATTTGTTGGTATTGGCAGATTAGTTTTTTGCGTTTCTCATTTTTGTAGAATTAACATCATTGAAAAATATGTTGTCTGTGAATCAAAATACAAACAAGCTTTTGTTAGAATAGTGCTGTTTTTGACCCTCCAGCCTCCCAGATAGTGTACAGTGTTGGTGACAGTACAATACAGTAAAATAAACTTCAACTATATATATTATATTTAAGTTATTGAACTTAACTGACTAGTAATATAATCACAAAATTCAATAAACTAATAATGTAATGATTATCTCTAAACATTTACCCCTGATTCTTGTTAACCATATTTTTTCTAAATCACTATCACCATCCAATCAACGTACAGCATCTTTTTTTCCAACTATGGAAAACTTTTTTAGCCAAGCATTGATCAAATCATTGATATTAGTAAACATCAGAGAACAATATTTGCAGAGAGTTAACCCAATTTTTATTATAAGCACAGTTCACAGTACATGTACTTTGTAATAAATCACTTTTTAGCAATGTATTCAAAGCCTACAGTTGTAGTTTATTGTTTTTTTTTAACTTTGTCACGTCTGTGTCTTCTATGCTAAGCCAGTTTGAGAATTATTATTATTATTGTTGTTGTTGCTGGATTATTATCCTTGCCTATAGTTTTTTGCCACGCTTACAATGTTCATCACAGTTTGGCGCCCATGCATATCACATTATATATATTCTGATTATGCCATTTTGTAGATTTCTGAAATCCGTTTAAGGTGTTAGGCACAATGTCTTTTTAAAGTCTCTTAAGTATGGACTGTACATGTTAAGTTAAAAAGGGGAGGCACCCTTTAGCTTGCAGGCCAGAGTCTGTGCAGAGAAATGTGCAGGAGGAATGATACTGCTGTGTTTCATTTCACATTGTTTTTAATTCCTATATTTTTACTTCAAAGCTAGTCTTTCTCATAATTTCACATTTTTTATTTTATTTTAATTCTTTAAAGAAAACAATATTCCATACAATCATGTCAAACTTAACAAACCATAATTCAACCCCCGTCTGATCATTTCACTTTTTTTTCAGTATTATTCATTGATTTATTTTTTTCCAGTGTTCAGAGAATGCATTGTGTTGTAAAGCCTGTATTGTTTTGGTGGCGCAAAAATACACCTTGCCTCAGGTGACATTATTTTAGGCACTGGCACTGATTTAATGTACAGTGATCCCTCGCTATATCGCGCTTCGCCTTTCGCGGCTTCACTCTATCGCGGATTTTATATGTAAGCATATTTAAATATATATTCCGGATTTTTTGCTGGTTCGCGGATTTCTGAGGACAATGGGTCTTTTAATTTCTGGTACATGCTTCCTCAGTTGGTTTGCCCAGTTGATTTCATACAAGGGCAGATGGCTGAGAAACTACCCAACTTACTTTTGTTTCTCTCTCTCTCTCTCTCTTGCGCTGACTTTCTCTGATCCTGACGTAGGGGGATTGAGCAGGGGGGCTGTTCGCACACCTAGACGATACGGATGCTCGTCTAAAAATGCTGAAAGATTATCTTCACGTTGCTATCTTTTGTGCAGCTGCTTCCTGAAACAACATGCTGCACGGTGCTTCGCATACTTAAAAGCTCAAAGGGCACGTATTGATTTTTCACTGTTTGTTTTCCTCTGCCTCTCTCTCTCTCTCTCTCTCTCTCCCTGCTCCTGACGGAGGGGGTGTGAGCTGCCGCCTTCAACAGCTTTGTACCGGCGGTGCTTCGCATACTTAAAAGCCAAACAGCCCTATTGATTTGTTTGGTTTTCTCTCACTTTCTGACATTCAGTGCTCCTGATGCGCACTCCTTTGAAGAGGAAGATATGTTTGCATTCTTTTAATTGTGAGACAGAACTGTCATCTCTGTCTTGTCATGGAGCACAGTTTAAACTTTTGAAAAAGAGACAAATGTTTGTTTGCAGTGTTTGAATAACGTTCCTGTCTCTCTACAACCTCCTGTGTTTCTGTGCAAATCTGTGACCCAAGCATGACAATATAAAAATAACCATATAAACATATGGTTTCTACTTCGCGGATTTTCTTATTTCGCGGGTGGCTCTGGAACGCAACCCCCGCGATGGAGGAGGGATTACTGTATAGGAATTTTTTTGATAGGTGTAAGAAACATAAAATTCAAGTATTTGGAATCAAATAAGGTTCATTGGGGTCAATATTGTTACATGTACAGAGTACTGTGAAATTCGTACTTGGATGTTATAATCAAGTTGCAATAAAAAAGCATTGTTTATGTATACACTTTAGGTAGAGTTAATGTTTAAATTTAAGTTCTAAAAACATTACCAATGACATTTATGACAGTTAGAAAACAAGTAGTAGTTAAAAATTATATATTTGTTGTAGATCAATTTAGCATTCCAGGCCGCAAAAATAAAGGATAGTTATTTGCAATAATGTTAAATATTTTACTTACAGTGAGCTCAAACTTTATAGTCTATATGTTGTTAAATGCACTGCATCATTTTATAATTTTTAAAACAACTGGGTGGAAGCATTTTTTTTTTATTTTACCACAAATGTAGCATGTATATTTTTATTGCATAGTAATTACACTTATGACTTATTGCATTTCTCTCATAGAGTGTCTTGTCATTGCAGTTTCAGTTAAAAAAATCTGATGAAATCTTTCCGTGAAATATTGTGACAAATATAAAAGGTGTTATGAATGTTTATACATCTGTTAAGCCATTAGTTAAAAGCTAGGAATGTTATGGAGCCTTAATGAAGAGACAATAACGGCATCACAGAGAACAATTAAGTTTAAAAAGTTATAGTTATTTGTTATTTAACACATATGATTTTTGTCACCAGTACAAAGATCATATCATTTGTTTTACTCATCATTTCTTTCATAGATATTAACCACATATCCTTCACCAGGTCTTCCATTGCAAACATTACTTTTGGGACCTTCACACTCATCACTGAATATATATATATAGCAAAATACCCGCGCTTCGCAGCGGAGAAGTAGTGTGTTAAAGAGGTTATGTAACTATATATATACATAAACATATATACATATATATACATATCTACATATACACATATCTACATATACATATATATACATATATACATATATATATATATATATATATACATATACACATCCACATATATATACATATATATATACACATACATATACACACATATACATATATACACATACATATACACACATATACATATATACATATACACATACATACATATACATACATATATATACACACATTCATACATATATTTATATATATATATATATATATATATACACATACAGACACATATATATACATATACATATTTACATATACTGTATATACACATATATATATATACATATTTACATATATATACACATATATATATATATATATATATATATATATATATATATATATATATATATATATATATATATATATATATATATATACATATCTACATATATATATATATATATATATATATATATATATATATATATATAGACATACATATATACATACATACATTCACATATATATATATATACATATCTACATATATATATATATATATACTAGCAAAATACCCGCACTTCGCAGCGGAGAAGTAGTGTGTTAAAGAGGTTATGTTAACATATATATACATATACATATATACATATATATACATATCTACATATACACATATCTACATATACATATATATACATATATACATACATACATAGTGCATTGTAACACGGGCTGTGATTGTTACATGGGAGGGAGACAACAAATCACAGCTTCCCGCTTTCTAATCGGCCTGTGATTGGTGCTTTGACGGATGCCCAGATCCCACAGTATTTCCCCTTAGGAGAGGCGTTAGGCAAGTGTAATTGAATAGCGGTGCTGCAAGTTTAGCTTTACACCTGTTTTTAAGGCTTATTGACTGAAAGGGGCTTTCATGAAAAAAGTTAGGGCTTTGCTACAGGATACACCCTCCACAAGTTAAGGAAGTAAAAATAAAGGTATATATTTCTGTTTTATTTAAACCTTTTAAGTTTGTATGCGGGCGGTATGGTGGCGCAGTGAAAGGTGCCAGTTAGGAGACCCGGGTTCGCTTCCCTGCGTGAAGTTTGAATGTTCTCCCCGTGTCTGTCTGGGTTTCCTCCAGGTACTCTGGTTTCCTCCCACAGTCCAAAGACATGCAGGTTAGGTGCATTGGCGATTCTAAATTGTCCGTGGTGTGTGGATGTGTGCGCCCTGCGGTGGGCTGGCACCTTGCCCGGGGTTTGTTTCCTGCCTTGTGCCCTGTGTTGGCAGGGATTGGCTCCTGTATTTAGGATATAGCGGGTTGGATAATGGATGGATGGACATTTGTATGCATAGCCCCATCTTTCTTCAGTAATATTTCAGCAAACCCGGAGCTTGTCAGTTCAAATCCTGGTACTGACACCACTGTGTGACCCTGAGGAAGTCACTTCACCTGCCTGTGCTGCAAAAAACAAAAGTAATGTAACAAATTGTACCTCAGATGTTGCAAGTTGCTGGAATAAAGGCATAAGTCAAATAGATAAACACGTATTATACACATAGGAACTATTCATTTATTTTCAGTTAAGTCATCTGCAGCAAACCTTTATAAATGAGGGTTTCTCCTTTTTAGATAGTGCAAACTGTTTCTTCTTCATTGAGGTTTTCTCTTGGAGAGCTTTTTTCATTTCATTGAAAATTAAAGCAGCAGCTGCCAAAATATGTAGCTTTCTTATTAATTTTTCAACATTGTGTAAAATAACTTTATAAAGTAACATCCATCCATCCATCCATTTTCCAACCCACTGAATCCGAACACAGTGTCACGGGGGTCTGCTGGAGCCAATCCTTGGTTCTGCTTTTAAATTTTTATTAAGAAGAAAAGAAAACCTTTTAAAATTGAAGGAAAATATACCAATAATAATTTGTTAAGGATCTGTTTTTTTGTGAAGCTGCCTTTACACAGCCTGTCCGCTGTTTTATAAACGAACGCCATATAAGGCCGTCCTTTCTCCTTCACAGTCAGTTCACGTGATTATGTGTGAGGCGTGATGACGCGATACGCAACCCCGCCTCCCACGGCCATTACTGTATATGGACAAAAAAGAGGTTCCAGTTATGACCGTTACACTTTGAATTTTGAAATGAAACCTGCCTAACTTTTGTAAGTAAGCTGTAAGGTATGAGCCTGCCAAATTTCAGCCTTCCACCTACACGGGAAGTTGGAGAATTAGTGATGAGTGAGTGAGTGAGTGAGTCAGTCAGTGAGGGCTTTGCCTTTTATTAGTATACTAGCAAAATACCCGCGCTTCGCAGCGGAGAAGTAGTGTGTTAAAGAGGTTATGAAAAAAAAGGAAACATTTTAAAAATAACGTAACATGATTGTCAATGTAATTGTGTTGTCATTGTTATGAGTGTTGCTGTGTTTTATATATATAAAATACACACACACACATATAAACATATATATACATATACATATACACATCCACATATCAACATATATATATACACATATATACACACACACACGGTTTATGGGTGATGATTGTTTTACTCTTTTTATGTTTATTTTATTTTATTGTAGAATCAACTCCTATCTGCGCACAGCAGGGCAGCCGTGGGCGGATGCATATGGTGTATTCACTCCATGTTATCGTGCATTGCGCTGTCAGTGGTATTTTGATAAAAGAATTTGAACAACATATAAGAAGCGTATAAATTATTAAACAGTAAAACATTAATATTTAAGAAGTAAAGTTACATTAAGTACTACTGCAGTGCCTTCGGGTATACCTCATTTTTTGTTTGCCCATTACATGCTTAAATGTATACATTTTTTGGTGCACCTACCTGAGAACACGCGACATATAACCGAGCGTGGGAGAAGCATGGATTTTAAACACGCGTTCAGTTCATCTGCTGGTCTCCCTCGTGGAATAACTGGTAATGTTTGACTAAAATCTACAGCGAGTAAAACGACATTACCTTCTATTTTTTTTTTTACGATCTCTGAGATCTTGCTTTTTTCGGTTCAAGGCTTCATAAGCTCTTTTATGTTGTATGGTGTACTTATCCCAAACCATCATGTTTGAATGTTGCAAGACTTTCGCCTTGTATGTAGATCGGGGTAATTACATTCATTGCATTCCTAGTCTGAATCACAATCTGATTGTATGGGTGGTTACCTGGCACTGTAGGGTTGCCACCCGTCCTTTAAAATACGGAATCGTGCCGCGTTTGAGAATGAAATTGCGCGTCCCGTTTTGAATCAATACTGGACGGGATTTATCCCGTATTTTTTTTATCATTTTTTTTTTTAAAGCAGCGTCTCATGCAAATCATCCCACACGCATTTTATGAAGATGCCTCCTTTCCTACTTTTGATTGGGTAATACTTGATGTCATCGTTAGTTTGATTGGTGTTTTTAACTGTCCACTGAGGAGGGCGTGTCTTTTAAGTAGAGTCTGCAAAGTGTTGGCACTGAGATGTGGCATCAGCGCCATAGTTGAAGCCCCTAACGTTGCGGTCAGCAAGTCGGCTAACATCCGCCATGTGCCGTCTTTCAGTTGCGAGAAGCAGATCATAGAATGGTTGAAACTGTTGCCCCTAACGTTGCGCCACGGCGTGTGGTTCGTTTATACCTCGTGTCTTCTCATTAAACTTTTATCTCGCGAATATGTTATTGCAATCCGCAGCGGGAGCGTTTCTATAAACTTAATTTAAACTTACGTTTTACACCGTGCTTTGTTTCCCTTATGAACATGCTTGTATGCTTAACTCGCTCCGTTCTCAATTGTTTAATTAATTTTTTGCTCTTCGCTGTTTGCGGCTCTTCCTCCATTTCCCCCTACTTCGTTCTTTTATCTCGCGAATATGTTATTGCAATCCTTAACGGGAGCGTTTCAATAAACTGATTGAAAATAGTTTTGCATTTACCTTTTTAGTAAAAGGCGAGCTTTTAAGCCTGAGCAATCACCGCGTAAATGCACACGTTTAATTGGACATGTGTTAATATGTATGGTTACACAGTATTAAAAGACAGTGAACAACATCAGTTACCTTTGTTCCCGCGTTTGATAAAAGGTGAGCTTTTAAGCCTGAGAAATCACCCCGTAAATGCACACGTTTAATTGCACATGTGTTAATATGTATGCTTACACAGTATTAAAAGACAGTCAAAAATTAACGTCATTTACCTTTGTTCCCGCGTGTGACTCGTGCTGTAAATCTCTTCCTTGTTTTTAGTTCACGTGATTACGTAGGAGGCGTGATGATGCGATACGTGACTCCGCCTCCTCCATTACAGTGTATGGACAAAAAATATGTTCAAGTTATGACCATTACGCTTTGAATTTCGAAATGAAACCTGCCTAACTTTTGTAAGTAAGCTGTAAGGAATGAGCCTGCCAAATTTCAGACTTCCACCTACACGGGAAGTTGGAGAATTAGTGATGAGTCAGTCAGTGAGTGAGTGAGTGAGTCAGTCAGTCAGTGAGGGCTTTGCCTTTTATTATTATTGCTGTAAATCTCTTCCTTGTTTTTAGTTCACGTGATTACGTAGGAGGCGTGATGACGCGATACGTGACTCCGCCTCCTCCATTACAGTGTATGGGCAAAAAATATGTTCCAGTTATGACCATTACGCTTTGAATTTCGAAATGAAACCTGCCTAACTTTTGTAAGTAAGCTGTAAGGAATGAGCCTGCCAAATTTCAGCCTTCCACCTACACGGGAAGTTGGAGAATTAGTGATGAGTCAGTCAGTGAGTGAGTGAGTCAGTCAGTCAGTCAGTGAGGGCTTTGCCTTTTATTATTATAGATATATATAAATGGAAGAGAAGGTCTGTGATACGGTTTGCATATTTGCAGTTGGAGATCCACAAAGGGAGAAAAAACGAATCACGTATCATAAAATAGTTTTATTCCTGAGCTTTCAACCCCTGCAAATATATATATATATATATATATATATATATATATATATATATATATATATATATAGCCAAATCCGCGCGCTTCGCAGCGGTGAAGTACTACTTTTAAATTTTTATTAAGAAGAAAAGAAAACCTTTTTAAATTGAGGGAAAATATACCAATAACAATTTGTTAAGGATCTGTTTTTTTGTGAAGCTGCCTTTACACAGCCTCTCCGCTGTTTTATAAACGAACGCCATATAAGGCCGTCCTTTCTCCTTGCTTCACGAAGGAAGCAGCCTTTTTATTTAATCCACGGGTTCTACGCTGTTTTATTGTTCGTTTATTACGATTGTTATAGTTCTCTTTGTATACCACGTTGTCAGTTCAGCACTCCGGTTGTAATATGACCAAGCTTACTGTTGAGAATGCAACGTATAGTTGTACAGGAGAAAAGCAATCTTGCCTCAAATCAATGGCAACCTTTTGTAGGTCTATGAACTTAACTTAAACTTTAGGTGTACACGGTGCTTTGTTTCCGAAGTACCTGCACTCATGAAAATGTCTGTATGCGTCAGTCGCTTCATATTCTTTTCCTACATTATCAATTGTGTAATGTGTTTCTTGAACAGGTTTGATTCATCGAAGTGATCACTCGTGCTGCGTTCAGTCAGTTCATGTGAGCCGCTCTCTTGTGTGATGTTGTGATGTCCATGGCTTTATTTAATGTTAGCTAAGACCCAGCACTTAAAAGTTTCTTGCTACAGCAATTTTAACTCCGTTACAAAGTGATCCAAAGTCTTGTTTATACCTCGTGTCTTCTCATTAAACTTGTATGTCGCGAATATGGTATTGCAAACGGCAGCGGGAGCGTTTCTATAAACTTAATGTAAACTTACGGTTTACACCGTGCTTTGTTTCCGCAGTAGCTGCACTTATGAATATGCTTGTATGCGTCACTCGCTCGCTTCTTATTGTTTCGCTGCCTTCTCAATTATGTAATGAATGTTTTCTTCAGCGCTCTTTGGGGCTCTTCCTTGTTTTCTACGTACTGCGTTCACAGTCAGTTCATGTGATTACGTGGGAGGCGTGATGACACGATACGCAACTCCGCCTCCCACAGCCATCGAGCTGCAGTCTATTACAGTATATGGACAAAAAAGAGGTTCCAGTTATGACCGTTACGTGTAGAATTTCGAAATGAAACCTGCCTAACTTTTGTAAGTAAGCTGTAAGGAATGAGCCTGCCAAATTTCAGCCTTCCACCTACACGGGAAGTTGGACAATTAGTGATGAGTGAGTCAGTCAGTCAGTCAGTCAGTGAGTGAGTGAGTGAGTCAGTGAGGGCTTTGCCTTTTATTAGTATATATATATATATATATATATATATATATATATATATATATATATATATATATATATACATATATATATTGTGATAGTTGCCCGGACACCACCAGTCGGAGACCACATCTTTATAAAACACGCACGTTTATTAAACATTAAATAAACAATTCCCACACTCCGCACAATGCACTCAGCAATAATCACCCTACAATACTCAGTCCTTTGCCGCCTCTACTCCTCCAGGGAGCTTTGTCCTTCTCCCACTCCCGACTCTGGCTCAATGACAGTAAGGAGTCGGCCCCTTTTATCCCTGCCCGGATGTGCTCCAGGTGGCTGATGACGTCCCTCTTGCAGCACTTCCTGGTGTGGCGGAAGTGCTGCCCTTTGAACCGGAAACTCCGGGCGTCCCTGGCCGATCACTCCGCCATCTTGCAGAGTGTGGCGGAAGTAACACCATCGGGGTCCCACGAGGTGTAAAGCGCCCCCAGGCGGTAGCCACGGGTCCCAACAAGTCCGACAGTTCGTTCTCCTTTCCCGTGGTCCTCTCCTGCTCCATGGCAGTTGTGCCCTCGTGGCCCAAGCGCTGCTGCCTCGCAGTAAGAAGACCTGGGTTCACTTCCCGGGTCCTCCCTGCGTGGAGTTTGCATGTTCTCCCTGTGTCTGCGTGGGTTTCCTCTGGGCGCTCTGGTTTCCTCCCACAGTCTAAAGACATGCAGGTTAGGTGGATTGGCGATTCTAAATTGGCCGTAGTGTGTGCTTGGTGTGTGGGTGTGTTTGTGTGTGTCCTGCGGTGGGTTGGCACCCTGCCCAGGATTGGTTCCTGCCTTGTGCCCTGTGTTGGCTGGGATTGGCTCCAGCAGACCCCCGTGACCCTTTGTTTGGATTCAGTGGGTTGGTAAATGGATGGATGGATATATATAGTATTGTAGGGTGATTATTGCTGAGTGCATTGTGCGGAGTGTGGGAATTGTTTATTTAATGTTTAATAAACGTGCGTGTTTTATAAAGATGTGGTCTCCGACTGGTTGTGTCCGGGCAACTATCACAATATATATATGTATATATATGTATATATATATATATATATATATATATATATATATATATATATATCCATCCATCCATCCATCCATTTTCCAACCCGCTGAATCCGAACACAGGGCACGGGGGTCTGCTGGAGCCAATCCCAGCCAACACAGGGCACAAGGCAGGGAACCAATCCTGGGCAGGGTGCCAACCCACCGCAGTATGTATATATATATATATATATATATATATATATATATATATATATATATATATATATATATATATATATATATATACTAATAAAAGGCAAAGCCCTCACTGACTCACTCACTTACTGAATGACTGACTAACTCACTCATCACTAATTCTCCAACTTCCCGTGTAGGTAGAAGGCTGAAATTTGGCAGGCTCATTCCTTACAGCTTACTTACAAAAGTTAGACAGGTTTCATTTCGAAATTCTACGTGTAATGGTCATAACTGGAATCTGTTTTTTGTCCATATACTCTAATGGAGGAGGCGGAGTATCGTGTCATCACGTATTACACCTCCTACGTAATCACGTGAACTGAAAACAAGGAAGAGATTTACAGCACGAGTCAAACGTGGGAACGAAGGTAAATGACGTTAATTGTTGAGTGTCTTTTAATACTGTGTAATTGTTGAGTGTCTTTTAACACTAGAATTACCAGAGCCTACGAAAAAACTCGTATATCCGGCCCACCTTAAATCGCTTCTTAAATCTGTTCACACCTCTCCGCCAGCATCCTTTGTCCTCTAAATGTGCCGATAAAAGACAAGCTGCCAGCAGCCGGCTATTCCATCCCCCCACCGACTTAGAACGTGAGCGAAGTTTTCCCCGATCTTAGTCAGATGATGTTAGAGCGCCTGCGCTTATTCAGTGCAGCAAGGACAACGCACATGTTCTTTTTTTCTTTCAGTACACGTGGCTTCCCTGTTTATTTATATATCTAGTGACTTCTCTGCCTGTCTGTCTCTCTATTACGCAGTGCTCTGTCTGTCTGTGTGTTATGGATCTTAAAAATAAGTTATAAGGACAGTTGTTCCTGTTAATTGCAGTCTCAATTGTTAAAAAAATATTTGAAAAGGAGCATCCCACATGAAAATATAACGATCTCAGTAACTGACAGTGCATACCAATGAATAAATTTTATGTCCGTTTGAGGTTTAAAAGAAAAGAAAAAAAAAAAAAAAGCAACACTTCATCCCCAGCGGGGAATCGAACTCAGGTTTGTGAGGCAAGGAAAAGCTGCTCTGCGCTAAGAGGCAAATCTTAGTGCGCTATGCCACAGAAGCTGTTGAATCATTCTTGAAGCTTTTGTGAAAGTGTTTATTTGATCTTTGGAACTCGGGCTTTATATATTCTATAGTTTATGCCTACTACATTTTGTAACATTTATTACTAAAATATGAAAAAGTTTCTGTTTTAACAATGTGTTTACACAGATTACTTTAGAATAATGATCTCTTATTTCCACTGTAAAACTCCACTTCACTCCCACATAATCAATCAAGGCGTGAGCTGGGAAAACTTCGCTCACGTTCTAAGTCGGTGGGGGGATGAAATAGCCGGCTGCTGGCAGCTTGTCTTTTATCAGCACATTTAGAGGACAAAGGATGCTGGCGGAGAGGTGTGAACAGATTTAAGAAGCGATTTAAGGTGGGCCGGATATATGAGTTTTTTCATAGGCTCTGGTAATTCTAGTGTTAATACTGTGTAAGCATACATATTAACACATGTGCAATTAAACGTGTGAATTTACGGGGTGATTTCTCAGGCTTAAAAGCTTGTCTTTTATTAAAAAGGTAAATGCAAACTGTTTTCATTCTGAAGGGCACAAACCACGTTAGATTTCAGCCGTTAAATGCGCAAAAATGTCCGTACACCAGATAAATAAGCGCAACATATTATCAGTTGTATTGTATGCTTACAATACATATAGAAATGTGTTAATCGTTAACTAATATTATGGGATGGTGTTTTTCGACTCGCGCCTTGATTTAAACGATTGCATGTCTTGGTGGGTTTGCGTAGCTTATTGTCAATATCTTTACACCTCTTTTTAAGACTTAATTTAAAAAGGTTTTCTTTTCTTCTTAATTCAAATTTAAAAGCAATACTTCACCGCTGCGAAGCCCCTCTAGCGCTGACGTCCGAGGTTCGATTACCGTAAGCGAGTGCAGTGAGTGCGTACGCCTGATGAGCCAAAAATAAGGGGGAAACACGTGTCGCATACTCTTTGCATTATTTGACAGTAAACTATTTTCAACCATTCTATGATCTGCTTTTCACAACTGAAGGCACCGTGGCTGATGTTACCTGACTTGCTGGCCAACCATAAGCGTTACCTGGTAGGTAACCACCCACTCACTTCACTCCCTTACGGGAATCGAACCTTGGATGTCAGCGCTAGAGGCGAAGCCCCTAAAATTGCGCCACGGCGTGTGGTTCGTTTATTTGACAGCATGTAGATCGTGGTAATTACATTCACGGCATTCGTAGTCTGATTCACAATCTGATTGTATGGGTGGTTACCTACCAGGTAACGCTTATGGTTAGCCAGGGAGTCAGCTCGAAGTGATCACTCGAGTGAAGGCAGCTTCACAAAAAAACAGATCCTTAACAAACTGTTATTGGTATATTTTCCCTCAATTTTAAAAGGTTTTCTTTTCTTCTTAATAAAAATTTAAAAGCAGTACTTCGCCGGTGCGAAGCACGGGGATTTGAGCGACTGACGCATACAGATATATTCATGAGTGCAGGTACTTCGGAAAGAAAGCACCGTGTAAACCTAAAGTTTAAATTAAGTTCATAGACCTACAAAAGGTTGCCATTGATTTGAGGCAAGATTGCTTTTCTCCTGTACAACTATACGTTGCATTCTCAAGAGTGTACTTGCACGGCTTGGTCATATTACAACCGGAGTGCTGAACTGACAACGTGGTATACAAACAGAACTATAACAATCGGAATAAACGAACAAAAAAAAAAAGCGAAGAACCCTTGGATTTAATAAAAAGGCTCCTTCCTTGGCGAAGCAAGGAAAAAGGAAGACCTTATATGGTGTTCATTTATAAAACAGCGGAAAAGCTGTGTTAAGGCTGCTTCACAACAAAAAAACAGATCCTTAACAAATTGTTATTGGCATATTTTCCCTCAATTTAAAAAGCTTTTCTTCTTAATAAAAATTTAAAAGCAGTACTTCGTGGGGATTTAGATATAGATCTATATATATATATATATATATATGTATATATATATATATATATATATATATATATATATATATATATATATATATACATAGATAGATATAGATATATATATATATAGATGTATATAGAGATATAGATATATAGATATTCATATATAGATATAGATATATATAGATATAGATATATATAGCTATAGATATATATATATATATATATATATGTATGTCTATATATATATATATATGTAAGCTTATAAGTACTGCCTTACTTCTCTTTAAGAAAGGAAGATGTAATGATACTTGATTTAAATGATTCCATGTCTTGGTGGGTTTGCGTAGCTTATTGTCAATATGTTTACACCTGTTTTTAAGACTTATTGACTGAAACGGGCTTTCACGAAAAAAGTTAGGGCTTTGCTACAGGATACACCCTCCACAAGTTAAGGAAGTAAAAATAAAAGTATATATTTCTGTTTTTTTTAAACCTTTTAAGTTCGTATGCATAGCCCCATTTCGATGTTTTAGTTTTTTTTTCTTTCTTCAATAATATTTAATCTCCTTAAAGAAAAAGAACATATGCATTTTACTTTTTTTGTATCTCTTTAGTAATATTTTAGTGTAAAAGGATAACCAGTATTTAAACCTTTTATGTTACTTTATAAATTTATTTTACACAATGTTGAAAAATTAATAAGAAAGCTACATATATATATATATATATATATACCTTTATTTTTACCTCCTTAACTTGTGGAGGGTGTATCCTGTAGCAAAGCCCTAAGTTTTTTCATGAAAGCCCCTTTCAGTCAATAAGCCTTAAAAACAGGTGTAAAGCTAAACTTGCAGCACCACTATTCAATTACACTTGCCTAACGACTCTCCTAATGGGTCATACTGTGGGATCTAGGCATCAGTCAAAGCACCAATCACGGGCCCGATTAGAAAGTGGGAAGCTGTGATTTGTCGTCTCCCTCCCATGTAACAATCACAGCCCATGTTACAACGCACTATGTATGTATGTATATATGTATATATAAAGAGGATGGATGGATGGATGTATATGTGTGTGTTTATGTATATGTGTATATGTATGTGTATATATATGTTGATATGTGTATATATATATGTATATATATGTTGATATGTGTATACAGTGATCCCTCGCTATATCGCGCTTCGCCTTTCGCGGCTTCACTCCATCGCGGATTATATATGTAAGCATATTTAAATATATATCGCAGATTTTTTGCTGGTTCACGGATTTCTGCGGACAATGGGTCTTTTAATTTCTGGTACATGCTTCCTCAGTTGGTTTGCCCAGTTGATTTCATACAAGGGACGCTATTGGCAGATGGCTGAGAAGCTAGATTGCTTACTTTTCTCTCTCTCTTGCACTGACTCTCTGATCCTGACGTATGGGGATTGAGCAGGGGGGCTGTTCGCACACCTAGACGATACGGACGCTCGTCTAAAAATGTTGAAAGATTATCTTCATGTTGCTATCTTTTGTGCAGCTTCTTCCTGAAACGACAAGCTGCACGGTGCTTCGCATACTTAAAAGCTCGAAGGGCACGTATTGATTTTTGACTGAAAAACAAACTCTGTCTCTCTCTATCTCTCTCTCTCTCCCCCTGCTCCTGACGGAGGGGGTGTGAGCTGCTGCCTTCAACAGCTATGTGCCGCGGTGCTTCGCATACTTAAAAGCCAAACAGCCCTATTGATTTGTTTGCTAGAGATTGTTTTCTCTATCTATGTGACATTCTGTGCTCCTGACACGCACTCCTTTGAAGAGGATGATATGTTTGCATTCTTTTAATTGTGAGATGGAACTGTCATCTCTGTCTTGTCATGGAGCACAGTTTAAACTTTTGAAAAAGAGACAAATGTTTGTTTGCAGTGTTTGAATAACGTTCCTGTCTCTCTACAACCTCGTGTGTTTCTGCGCAAATCTGTAACCCAAGCATGACAATATAAAAATAACCATATAAACATATGGTTTCTACTTCGCAAATTTTCTTATTTCGCGGGTGGCTCTGGAACGCAACCCTCGCGATGGAGGAGGGATTACTGTATATATATATATATATGTATATATATGTATATGTAGATATGTGTATATATGTATATATGTATATGTATATATATGTTTACATAACCTCTTTAACACACTACTTCTCCGCTGCAAAGCGTGGGTATTTTGCTATATGTATATATATATATATATATATATATATATGTGAATGTATGTATATATGTATGTATATATGTATGTCTATATTTATATATATATATATATGTGCATATGTATATATATATATATATATATATGTGTATATATATGTAGATATGTATATATTTATGTGTATATATATGTACATATGTATAGATATATATGTAGATGTGTAAATTTGTATATGTATATATATGTATATGTGGATGTGTATATGTATGTATATATATGTATATTTAGATATGTGTATATATGTATATGTATATATATGTTTACATAACCTCTTTAACAAACTACTTCTCCGCTGCGAAGCGCGGGTATTTTGCTAGTATATATATATAAGGGTGGCACGGTGGCGCAGTGGGTAGCGCTGCTGCCTCGCAGTAAGGAGACCTGGGTTCGCTTCCCGGGTCCTCCCTGCGTGGAGTTTGCATGTTCTCCCCGTGTCTGCGTGGGTTTCCTCCGGGTGCTCCTGGTTTCCTCCCACAGTCCAAAGACATGCAGGTTAGGTGGATTGGCGATTCTAAAATTGGCCCTAGTGTATGCTTGGTGTGTGGGTGTGTTCGTGTGTGTCCTGCGGTGGGTTGGCACCCCTGCCCAGGATTGGTTCCTGCCTTGTGCCCTGTGTTGGCTGAGATTGGCTCCAGCAGACCCCCGTGACCCTGTGTTCGGATTCAGCGGGTTGGATAATGGATGGATGGATATATATATATATATATACCAGCAAAATACCTGCGCTTCGCAGCAACGAAGTACTGATTTAAA
>NC_041395.2:244442796-244473463 GCF_900747795.2 Erpetoichthys calabaricus | reverse complement strand
AGGAGGGATTACTGTATAGGAATTTTTTTGATAGGTGTAAGAAACATAAAATTCAAGTATTTGGAATCAAATAAGGTTCATTGGGGTCAATATTGTCACATGTACAGAGTACTGTGAAATTCGTACTTGGATGTTATAATCAAGTTGCAATAAAAAAGCATTGTTTATGTATACACTTTAGGTAGAGTTAATGTTTAAATTTAAGTTCTAAAAACATTACCAATGACATTTATGACAGTTACAAAACAAGGGTTTAAAGAAAAACATATAACAAAAAGTAGTTAAAAATTATATATTTGTTGTAGATCAATTTAGCATTCCAGGCCGCAAAAATAAAGGATAGTTATTTGCAATAATGTTAAATATTTTACTTACAGTGAGCTCAAACCTTATAGTCTATATGTTGTTAAATGCACTGCATCATTTTATAATTTTTAAAACAACTGGGTGGAAGCATTTTTTTTTATTTTACCACAAATGTAGCATGTATATTTTTATTGCATAGTAATTACACTTATGACTTATTGTATTTCTCTCATAGAGTGTCTTGTCATTGCAGTTTCAGAGTTAAAAAAATCTGATGAAATCTTTCCGTGAAATATTGTGACAAATATAAAAGGTGTTATGAATGTTTATACATCTGTTAAGCCATTAGTTAAAAGCTAGGAATGTTATGGAGCCTTAATGAAGAGACAATAACGGCATCACAGAGAACAATTAAGTTTAAAAAGTTATAGTTATTTGTTATTTAACACATATGATTTTTGTCACCAGTACAAAGATCATATCATTTGTTTTACTCATCATTTCTTTCATAGATATTAACCACATATCCTTCACCAGGTCTTCCATTGCAAACATTACTTTTGTGACCTTCACACTCATCACTGAATATATATATATAGCAAAATACCCGCGCTTCGCAGCGGAGAAGTAGTGTGTTAAAGAGGTTATGTAACTATATATATACATAAACATATATACATATATATACATATCTACATATACACATATCTACATATACATATATTATACATATATACATATATATATATATATATTATATATACATATACACATCCACATATATATACATATATATATACACATACATAACACACATATACATATATACACACAAATATACACACATATACATATATACATATACACATACATACATATACATACATATATATACAACACATACATACATACATACATATATATATATATATATATATATATATATATATATATATATATATATATATATATATACACATACAGACACATATATATACATATAACATATTTACATATATATACACATATATATATATATATACATATTTACATATATATACACATATATATATATATATATATATATATATATAATACATATCTACATATATATTATATATATATATATTTATATATACTAGCAAAATACCCGCACTTCGCAGCGGAGAAGTAGTGTGTTAAAGAGGTTATGTAAACATATATATATACATATACATAATATACATATATATACATATCTACATATACACATATCTACATATACATATATATACATATATACATACATACATAGTGCGTTGTAACATGGGCTGTGATTGTTACATGGGAGGGAGACGACAAATCACAGCTTCCCGCTTTCTAATCGGGCCTGTGATTGGTGCTTTGACGGTTGCCCAGATCCCACAGTATTTCCCCTTAGGAGAGGCGTTAGGCAAGTGTAATTGAATAGCGGTGCTGCAGTTTAGCTTTACACCTGTTTTTAAGGCTTATTGACTGAAAGGGGCTTTTCATGAAAAAAGTTAGGGCTTTGCTACAGGATACACCCTCCACAAGTTAAGGGAAGTAAAAATAAAGGTATATATTTCTGTTTTTTTTAAACCTTTTAAGTTCGTATGCATAGCCCCATTTCGATGTTTTAGTTTTTTTTTCTTTCTTCAGTAATATTTAATCTCCTTAAAGAAAAAGAACATATGCATTTTACTTTTTTTGTATCTCTTTAGTAATATTTTAGTGTAAAAGGATAACCAGTATTTAAACCTTTTATGTTACTTTATAAATTTATTTTACACAATGTTGAAAAATTAATAAGAAAGCTACATATATATATATATATATACCTTTATTTTTACCTCCTTAACTTGTGGAGGGTGTATCCTGTAGCAAAGCCCTAAGTTTTTTCATGAAAGCCCCTTTCAGTCAATAAGCCTTAAAAACAGGTGTAAAGCTAAACTTGCAGCACCACTATTCAATTACACTTGCCTAACGACTCTCCTAAGGGGACATACTGTGGGATCTAGGCATCAGTCAAAGCACCAATCACGGGCCCGATTAGAAAGTGGGAAGCTGTGATTTGTCGTCTCCCTCCCATGTAACAATCACAGCCCATGTTACAACGCACTATGTATGTATGTATATATGTATATATAAAGAGGATGGATGGATGGATGTATATGTGTGTGTTTATGTATATGTGTATATGTATGTGTATATATATGTTGATATGTGTATGTATATATGTATATATATGTTGATATGTGTATACAGTGATCCCTCGCTATATTGAGCTTCGCCTTTCACGGCTTCACTCCATCGCGGATTATATATGTAAGCATATTTAAATATATATCGCGGATTTTTTGCTGGTTCACGGATTTCTGCGGACAATGGGTCTTTTAATTTCTGGTACATGCTTCCTCAGTTGGTTTGCCCAGTTGATTTCATACAAGGGACGCTATTGGCAGATGGCTGAGAAGCTAGATTGCTTACTTTTCTCTCTCTCTTGCGCTGACTCTCTGATCCTGACGTATGGGGATTGAGCAGGGGGGCTGTTCGCACACCTAGATGATACGGACGCTCGTCTAAAAATGTTGAAAGATTATCTTCACGTTGCTATCTTTTGTGCAGCTTCTTCCTGAAACAACAAGCTGCACGGTGCTTCGCATACTTAAAAGCTCGAAGGGCACGTATTGATTTTTGACTGAAAAACAAACTCTGTCTCTCTCTATCTCTCTCTCCCCCTGCTCCTGACGGAGGGGGTGTGAGCTGCCGCCTTCAACAGCTTTGTGCCGCGGTGCTTCGCATACTTAAAAGCCAAACAGCCCTATTGATTTGTTTGCTAGAGATTGTTTTCTCTATCTATGTGACATTCTGTGCTCCTGACACGCACTCCTTTGAAGAGGATGATATGTTTGCATTGTTTTAATTGTGAGATGGAACTGTCATCTCTGTCTTGTCATGGAGCACAGTTTAAACTTTTGAAAAAGAGACAAATGTTTGTTTGCAGTGTTTGAATAACGTTCCTGTCTCTCTACAACCTCCTGTGTTTCTGCGCAAATCTGTAACCCAAGCATGACAATATAAAAATAACCATATAAACATATGGTTTCTACTTCGCGGATTTTCTTATTTCGCGGGTGGCTCTGGAACGCAACCCCCACGATGGAGGAGGGATTACTGTATATATATATATATGTATATATATGTATATGTAGATATGTGTATATATGTATATATGTATATGTATATATATGTTTACATAACCTCTTTAACACACTACTTCTCCGCTGCAAAGCGTGGGTATTTTGCTATATATATATATATATATATATATATATATATATATATATATATATATAGTGAATGTATGTATATATGTATGTATATATGTATGTCTATATTTATATATATATATATTACTATATATATATATATATATATATATATATATGTGCATATTATATATATATATATATATATATGTGTATATATATTGTAGATATGTATATATTTATGTGTATATATATGTACATATGTATATATATATATGTAGATGTGTAAATTTGTATATGTATATATATGTATATGTGGATGTGTATATGTATGTATATATATGTATATTTAGATATGTGTATATATGTATATGTATATATATGTTTACATAACCTCTTTAACAAACTACTTCTCCGCTGCGAAGCGCGGGTATTTTGCTAGTATATATATATAAGGGTGGCACGGTGGCGCAGTGGGTAGCGCTGCTGCCTCGCAGTAAGGAGACCTGGGTTCGCTTCCCGGGTCCTCCCTGCGTGGAGTTTGCATGTTCTCCCCGTGTCTGCGTGGGTTTCCTCCGGGTGTTCTGGTTTCCTCCCACAGTCCAAAGACATGCAGGTTAGGTGGATTGGCGATTCTAAAATTGGCCCTAGTGTGTGCTTGGTGTGTGGGTGTGTTCGTGTGTGTCCTGCGGTGGGTTGGCACCCTGCCCAGGATTGGTTCCTGCCTTGTGCCCTGTGTTGGCTGAGATTGGCTCCAGCAGACCCCCGTGACTCTGTGTTCGGATTCAGTGGGTTGGATAATGGATGGATGGATATATATATATATATATATATATATACTAGCAAAATACCTGCGCTTCGCAGCAACGAAGTACTGATTTAAAATTATAAATAATAAACTGAGGGAAAATGTACCAATAATTATTTGTTAAGGATCTCTTTGTATACCACGTTGTCAGTTCACCACTCCGGTTGTAATATGACCAAGCTGTGCGCTGAGCTTACTCTTGAGCATGCAACGTATAGTTGGCCATGTGAAAAGCAATCTTGCCTCAAATCAATGCCAGCCTTTTGTAGGTTCTGTCCCTGAGACTTATTAATTGTCATTGTGAAGCAGAGCCTTACTGGAAATTGGAGGCGTTTGAATTGAAATGGGAGATCAGAGGGTATAACGGGGATGCGAGGAATAAAATCTCTCTCCCCTGAGCCACCGCCAGTAAAAATAGTTGCCTCAATTAGGTTCTTGTGCAAGCATGTGACCTGAAGTCCCGTGCCATTACAAAGTTTCAGTGGCTATAAGTTTCTCAGTAACATTATTGGTGCCCCAACCTTCAAAATTAGATTATGCTCAGGAGTGCCTGGAGGATTCAGAGTGTGGACCGAGCTGCAAGCTATGGACGTATATATGTACGTAAGTAGGATTCAGTTAGCGTTGGGAACCCGCGTGCCAAATTTCTTGAAGATGGGCCCATTAAGTAACAAAGACCATTGGAAAGTTCAATATGGCGGCCGACAGTGGTGTCATACCACCGAAATAAGTACGTACATCAGTTTCGGTTAGCACAGGGAAGCCGCCTACCAAATTTCATGAAGATGGGGCCATAAATAAGAAAGTTTAACATGGCGGACGTTGTCGACCGTTATGACCGTTACATGTAGAATTTCGAAATGAAACCTGCTTAACTTTTGTAAGTAAGCTGTAAGGAATGAGCCTGCTAAATTTCAGCCTTCTACCTACACGGGAAGTTGGAGAGTTAGTGATGAGTGAGTCAGTGAGGGTTTTGCCTTTTATTAGTATAGACTAGCAAAATACCCGCACTTCGCAGCGGAGAAGTAGTGTGTTAAAGAGGTTATGAAAAAGTAAAGGAAACATTTTAAAAATAACGTAACATGATTGTCAATGTAATTGTGTTGTCATTGTTATGTGTGTTGCTGTCATATATATATATATATATATATATATATATATATATATATATATATATATATATATACACATACATATACACATATATTATATATATATAATATAATATGTGTATATATATATATATATACACATACAGATATATTATATATATATATATATATATATATATATATATATATATATATATATATATATATATATACATATACACATATATTATATATACATATACACATATATTATATAGCAAAATACCCGCGCTTCGCAGCGGAGTAGTGTGTTAAAGAGGTTATGAAAAAGTAAAGGAAACATTTTAAAAATAACGTAACATGATTGTCAATGTAATTGTGTTGTCATTGTTATGAGTGTTGCTGTCATATATATATACATATACACATATATTACATATATATATATATATATATACACATACACACATATACACACACAAATATATATATATATATATATATATATATATATACATACACACACACATATACACATATATTATATATATATATATATATATATATATATATATATATATATACACACATATACAGATATATCATATATATATATATACAGTGATCCCTCGCTATATCGCGCGTCGCCTTTCGCAGCTTCACTCCATCGCGGATTTTATATGTAAGCATATTTAAATATATATCGCGGATTTTTTCGGACAATGGGTCTTTTAATTTCTGGTACATGCTTCCTCAGTTGGTTTGCCCAGTTGATTTCATACAAGGGACGCTATTGGCAGATGGCTGAGAAGCTAGATTGCTTACTTTTCTCTCTCTCTTGCGCTGACTATCTGTGATCCTGACGTATGGGGATTGAGCAGGGGGGCTGTTCGCACACCTAGACGATACGGACGCTCGTCTAAAAATGCTGAAAGATTATCTTCACGTTGCTATCTTTTGTGCAGCTGCTTCCTGAAACGACATGCTGCACAGTGCTTCGCATACTTAAAAGCTCGAAGGGCACGTATTAATTTTTGACTGAAAAACAAACTCTCTCTCTCTCTCTCTCTCTCTCTCTCTCTCTCTCTCCCTGCTCCTGACGGAGGGGGTGTGAGCTGCCGCCTTCAACAGCGTTGTGCCGCGGTGCTTCGCATACTTAAAAGCCAAACAGCCCTATTGATTTGTTTGCTAGAGATTGTTTTCTCTATCTATGTGACATTCTGTGCTCCTGACACGCACTCCTTTGAAGAGGAAGATATGTTTGCATTCTTTTAATTGTGAGACAGAACTGTCATCTCTGTCTTGTCATGGAGCACAGTTTAAACTTTTGAAAAAGAGACAAATGTTTGTTTGCAGTGTTTGAATAACGTTCCTATCTCTCTACAACCTCCTGTGTTTCTGCGCAAATCTGTGACCCAAGCATGACAATATAAAAATAACCATATAAACATATGGTTTCTACTTCGCGGATTTTCTTATTTCGCGGGTGGCTCTGGAACTGTACTGTACTGTACAGGGATTACTGTACATATATTATATATACCTATACACATATATTTTATATATTATATATATATATATATATATATATATATATATATATATATATATACACATACATACATACATACATACATACATATACACACATAGATGCACTTACAATAACATAGAAATCAATATAAACAACATTAACATCATTATCATATGAGAATATGAAGTAATATATAAGAAGCACATTTCATATAAATATAAATTATTAAACAGTAAAATCTTCTTCTATATTTTGCTACCGTGGCTATTCGTTTGTCTGTCCAGGATTTTAAATCACATGTAGCTCGCAAACCGTTTCACGTATTGACTTGAAATCTGGTACACATATAGTACGTCACGTCTGCTATCCGCTGTATAGGTGATGATTGTATTACTCTTTTTATCTTTATTTTATTTTATTGTAGAATCAACTCCTATCTGCGCACACCAGGGCGGCCGTGGGCGGATGCGTATGGTGTATTCACTCCATGTTATCGTGCATTGCGCTGTCACTGGTATTTTGATAAAAGAATTTGAACAACATATAAGAAGCGTATAAATTATTAAACAGTAAAACCTTAACATTTAAGAAGTAAAGTTACATTGAGTACTACTGCAGTGCCTTCGGGTATACCTAATTTTTTCTTTGCCCATTACATGTGTAAATGTATACATTTTTTGGTGTACCTACCCGAGAACACGCGACATATAACCGACCGTGGGAGAAGCATGGATTTTAAACACGCGTTAAGTTCATCTGCTGGTCTCCGTCGTGGAATAACTGGTAATGTTTGATTAAAATCTACAGCGAGTAAAACGACATTACCTCCTTTTTTTTTTTTTTACGATCTCTGAGATCTTGCTTTTTTCGGTTCAAGGCTTCATAAGCTCTTTTATGTTCCATGGTGTACTTATCCCAAACCATCATCTTTGAATGTTGCAAGACTTTCGCCTTGTATGTAGATCGGGGTAATTACATTCATTGCATTCCTAGTCTGAATCACAATCTGATTGTATGGGTGGTTCCCTGGCAGGTAACGCTTTTGGTTGGTCATCAAGTCATCTAACATCCGCTACGTGCCCTCTTTTAATTGCGAGAAGCAGATATATATAGCCAAATTCTCACGCTTAGTTGCGGCGAAGTACTGCTTTTAATTTTTTATTAAGAAGAAAAGAAAACCTTTTTAAATGGATCGAAAATATACCAATAACAATTTGTTAAGGATCTGTTTTTTTGTGAAGCTCCCTTTTCACAGCTGTCGCGCTACGGCGTGTGTTTCGTTTATTTGACAGTATGTAGATCGTGGTAATTACATTCATGGCATTCGTTTTCTGAATCACAATCGGATTGTATGGGTGGTTACCTGCCAGGTCACGCTTGTGGTTTGTCAGCAAGTTGCCTTACGTCTGCCACGTGCCCTCTTTCTGTTCCCAGAAGCAGATCATAGAATGGTTTTAATAGTTTACTTTCAAATAATGCAAAGAGTATGCGACATGTGTTTCTCCCTAATTCTGGGCTCATCAGGCGTACACACTCACTGTATCCCCTCTCGGGAATCGAATCTCTATCGTCAGCGCCAGAGGTGAAGCCCCTAACATTGCACTACGGCGTGTGGTTCGTTTATACCTCGTGACTTTTCATTAAACTTTTATCTCGCGAATATGTTATTGCAATCCGCAGCGGGAGCGTTTCTATAAACTTAATTTAAACTTACGTTTTACACCGTGCTTTTTTCCCTTATGAAGATGCTTGTATGCTTCACTCGCTCGCTTCTTATTGTTTCGCTCCCTTCTCAATTGTTTAATGAATTTTTTGTTCTTCGCTGTTTGCGGCTCCTCCATTTCTCCCTACTGCGTTCTTTTATCTCGCGAATATGTTATTGCAATCCGCAGCGGGAGCGTTTCTATAAACTTAATTTAAACTTACGTTTTACACCGTGCTTTGTTTCCCTTATGACGATGCTTGTATGCTTTACTCGCTCGCTTCTTATTGTTCCGCTCCCTTCTCAATTGTTTAATGAATTTTTTGTTCTTTGCTGTTTGCGGCTCCTCCTTCATTTCTCCCTACTGCGTTCACAGTCTTTTCACGTGATTACGTGGGAGGCGTGATGACGTGACACCCAACTCCTCCTCCCACGGCCATCGAGCTGCCGTCCATTACAGTATATTGTGAAAAAAGAGGTTCCAGTTATGACCATTACGCATTGAATTTCGAAATGAAACATGCCTAACTTTTGTAAGTAAGCTGTAAGGAATCAGCCTGCCAAATTTCAGCCTTCCACCTACACGGGAAGTTGCAGAATTAGTGATGAGTCAGTCAGTCAGTCAGTCAGTCAGTCAGTGAGTCAGTGAGGGCTTTGCCTTTTATTAATTAGTATAGATATAGTGAAAAATACAAAAGCCAAAGGTAAAGAGTTGGGGAGTCCACCCCGTATAATGTCATAGCAATACACAATAGCAAGAGTAATTATTCAAGACTGAGTCAATAGTGACTGCCTGATAAGTGGAGGGTTTGCTCTTTTATATGCTCTTGGATGGAAGAGGTGGGGCAGAAGGGGAAGTGTCAGACAGAGGGTGTGGTCTGATCCCAGAAGTAGGCGGAGTTTTAGCCGTCTTTCCTTCTGAAGGTCTGCAAAAGAGAGAGAGAAGGTATTAGTGCAATTCATCAACCCCAGTCTCTGTTGCTTACCGTCCACTAAGCCCTTAGACTGCCTTCCATACGCAGATGTGATACTATATATATGTGTGTATATATATATATATATATATATATATATATATATATATATATATATATATATATATATATATATGCATTTATTTGTACACATAGTAATAAGAAAAAAAATAGAAGCAAGAAAAAATATCAATTTCAAACAGATCCATCCATTGTCCTAACATGCTTAACCAGGGCAGGAACAACATCTGGACAGGGCACCAGGCCATCACAGGGTGAATACACAGACAAACACACACACACACACTAACAAGGGCCAGTTTAGCAACACCAGCTCATCCAACCTGTATGTCAATAACCCCTTGTAGGTTTTGTGGTCCTTGTAAAAGGCAAAGTCATTTTATTGTGACCTACTGGTCATATTACTGGTAGGTTTCACACTTGATTCGATGACATTAAAAGAAGATTCATATCAACATAAACAAGAAAAACATTACAAAAATAGCTATAGAAAAACAAAAAATTTATGATTTGGCTAAATTTTCCATTATTAGTAAATCTCATTATGCTTTTATGCTGACCATGTAATGAATTTAGAACTGTCAGTAGACTTTGCAGTGACATTTGCATTGTATAACCAAGATAAGGAATCTTATGCTAACAAATTATTTAGTTTTCTTGCAGTTCTGATGTCATGATCCAAAATGCTGCAAAACACAAAATTTAGAAAGTATGATTTTTATTCCCTGGAACATTCTGAGTTAGGTGGTGGGTAATCCCAGACAAAAAACAAAGTAGGCTAGGTTAAAAAAGCAAATATCTGAAGAAGAAAAAAATCATTTATTGAAGTGAATGCAGCATTTTTGTTCTTCTTTTCATACTAAAGACATTACAATATTTGTACATCTAAAGGATGAACTAGAAAGCTGTGGGAAGAATTCGGTGTATGCTGTTTTACATGCTTCATCTGCTGCATACTCACAAAACCTTACATTGCTCTGGGGAAATTAGACAATGATGTTGCCTGTCTGTGTAATTGATTAAGTTCATATTCATTTTAAAAATACAGTAACATATTGTAGCATTGTTTAGCTATCATCTACCTCTCATCCATTTCTGGACTGAACTCGTTTACAATATGAGAGTGATATTTTGCCATCAGTTACTCTACTTGTATTGATTGTCACCAGTCCTGTTGGCTTTGCTACATTATATTCACTTTATATACAGAGGACACAGAAAAGTTAAAATAACATAATGCAAATGATTGACAGGAACATGTATTTGCACATTTAAAAATGCTTATAGGTGAATTTATATTGTTTTTTCCATCTAAACCAATTGTTTAGGTCATTTTTATCGTTGAGTTAATAATTTCTAGAGCTATGATTCCTTAATGTTCAAAATTTCTGTACATCAAGAGAATTTAGATGGCTTTAACACAGTTTAATTGAATAATTGTATGGCTATACTTGTGTGCACTGCACATCCTTAAAGTGCAGTCTTGAGGGTTTTGTTTTTTTAAAATGACATCTCTTTATTATTCTAAGTAAAAAAAATCATGTTAATAGCCTTTATATGTTTCGTTTTCCTCCAAGCAGGCACCTGATCAAGATTACATGGTCTAGTTTTCCAAGCACCTTATGGGATAGGCATGGGATGTTTAGATGTATTTATGTTTCACTTAGGGCGGCATGGTGGCGCAGTGGTAGTGCTGCTGCCGCGCAGTTAGGAGACCTGGGTTCGCTTCCCGCATCCTCCACTGCGTGGAGTTTGCATGTTCTCTTGGGTGGAAGAGGTGGGGCAGAAGGGCGCTCCGGTTTCCTCCCACAGTCCAAAGACATGCAGGTTAGGTGGATTGGCGATTTTAAATTGGCCCTAGTGTGTACTTGGTGTGTGGGTGTGTTTGTGTGTGTCCTGCGGTGGGTTGGCACCCTGCCCGGGAATGGTTCCTACCTTGTGCCCTGTGTTGGCTGGGATTGGCTTCAGCAGACCCCCGTGACCCTGTGTTTGGATTCAGTGGGTTGGGAAATGGATGGATGGCTGTTTCACTTACATGGTGTATCAAGTATCATTCTCTGTAATAAAAATAGATTAGTGGGGTCCTTTTCTAATACATGGATGTCTTTTAAATATTTACTGTAAATGTTACCGTGACACCATTCCACTGTTCTGTTAAATAGCAGTGGCACAATGGACATATTGCATCATATTTTTTCATGAATGTGGTTTTGTCAAACAGCCGGCACATTTTACATTTAATGTAAACATTTGTTTACAATACAGTTATCTGTTGCTGTGCTGTATTCAAAGCAGTTACATTTTGCATACTAGTGCAAATAAAACATCTTTATATTGTAATTTTTTTTACAATTTTATATACTGTGGCTGGAGGCTGGGGGCCAGACCCAGCCCGGGACGCCTGGAAGGACCGGGAGCCGGATTATACATCCCCCAGGCCACAAGGGGACAACCGCCCTGGATAGTTTGGGGACCACGGGAATGAAGCGTGGAGGCTCAAACCCATTGGGGCCCATGGCCACTGCCAGGGGGCGCCACGAGCCTTATAGAGCCTGGGATATCTGCACTTCCGCCACACCTGGGAAGGTGGATGGAGGACCTTCCAGGGACGCCCCGGAGTGTTTCCGGGTGCTCATACGGCACTTCCGCCACACCAGGAAGTGCCGCCGGAAGGACATCAGCGAGCACCTGGAGCACATCCGGGTGATTATAAAAGGGGCCGCCTTCCTACAGTCGGGGAGCCAGAGTCGTGTGCTGGAGGATGACGAAACTAAAGTGTGAGGAAGATAGGTGGCCCACGGACGTTTGAAGGCCCGTGTGAGGGTGAATGGTGCGGGAGCACTGTGTGCTGTGCAGGACTGTGTTGGGGACATTGACTGTAATAAACGTGTGTTTTATAGTAGTGCCGGTGTCTGTCCGATGGTGTTCGGGCAACCTCTCACAATACTTAAAACCATTTGGATGCTTGTCCACTATGTTCAGATATGAGGACAAAGATAATACATCTAACATTTCTGTTATTCTCCCAGAGCCTGTCTTCAATGTTTCTAAGGTGTCCTGCTTAGGAGAGAACTTAGGGTTTTTGGCTTATTTTGAACTTTTGCATTGCAATACTGTATGATACATCGCTAAATGAATATATTTTATCTAAACTTAAAACAAACACCCACATTAGCAAAAACAAAGGGAATAAATGGTAAAATGCTTTGGGTCACTTCGATGGAATTTTTCAGAATTATTTTTTCCTACAGATTTTTTTCACTAATGGTTGCAGTGTCTAATGAAATAAACAGATGCAATATAATACTTTATGACTGGGGAGTTTGAGGGGGTATCCCAGCAGACATTTTTAAGCTTTTTCTGAGGCCAATCCCATTAACTTACCTTTTATGATACAGGAGAGGAATATTGCTCCACTCCAATATCAACCAAAGCTTTCAATTTAGCTGTTTTATAAACTGATATATACAACTGAATAATCTTCTAAACTATAAAAGTTAAACATATTGCTGTGTTCTTTTACTTGGATAATTCATTGTCTCCTTTGGCACTTGGACTTTTCACAAATGTAGCAAATCTGTAGCTCATGGAAATGAATGTCCTTCAGTAAATGGGTAAAATCTCATTTGTCCCACTGTGGTTTTTAACATGGCTGTTTTAGCCACCATGTTTTTTAAAATGGCTGTTTTAGTACAACCCCATACCTGTATCCAAATCAGAGTTATATTGGTTTTTTTTCTCTTCAGAGTGGAAAGAGGTTGCTTATCTGTCATGTGATTATTATCACATGTACAGAGTACAGTGACATTCTTACTTGCATGTAGCAATCAACAAGCAACACTTTGTCACTCTCCTGCATCATGATCAATGAATATAACAGCCTTATCTTGAAACCTCCGCCTACCTTACCTGAAAAATCTCAACACAGCTGTCATTGCTAATGCAAGTCAAACCCAGAAAGATGTCAAAATATCTACGTATATAATGTTGGCCCACTCTTTTAGCTAGTTGTTTCACAGTCTTGCTTAATTCATAGTTGACGGTGACCCCCTTTGTGAAGGTTAATGTCAACAACTCAAAGATTTTTAAATGAACATTTTTTTCTGTCATAAATTATCATACCTTTCTGTACATACTTCTAATCATAGCATAGTTGTCCTATTTTAAAACTATTTCATTATTAACTACTTGTTCCTCTAGGGCATATTATGCTTGAACAGCAAACAGTATGTCATGGTGAAAAAGATTCTTATGCCTGTGTGAAATGACAATGTTTGCAGAATCTCTGATGCTTTATCTAATGCAGTATTACCTCACATCTGAGTGCTCATACTGTTAAAGCTCAGATGTCTGTTGGTATAAAGCTGGTTTCATGGATCACAATCTTCTGGTTTACTAGCAGCACCCACTCATTTAGCTACCTCAGAAATTCTTTGGTGACTGAACAGTACTGCAAATAGATTGATTACCTCGGTATATATTGCAAAATTTCTGCAGTTATTATATTAAATTGTTGTTATTATATTCCACACATAAATTTAATGAAAATATGACTTTACATCATAGATAAAGGATCAAATACTGCTCATTGTGCCACAATAAAAATGCTGATTGCATGCTACAAATATAAAAAAGACACTTTGACAATCTTACATTTAGTTCTAGACAAGAAGATGCGTTCAATTAGTGTAAATTGATCCAATAAGCAAGTTCTTCTTCTGAAGCCACGACAAACACTCGCTAGCATTCAAAGATTTCTTTACTTGTGCTCCTCTCATGTCATACAAGTACATAGACACAACATGCTAAAACGTACATAACCCTCTAGTAAATTCCTTCTTTTATTGTAACATTCAAATATGTTCCACATATTGCTATGCTTTTCTTTTTTTTTTGAACAACAAAGAATATAACACAATATAATACTACTAATTATCACCATAGCAATAATAATAATAATAATAATAATAATAATAATAGTGATTACAAACAGACTTTGGTTTTGAAACCTTATTTTGAACATGGTGTATAATTTATCCATCCATCCATTTTCCAACCCGCTGAATCCAAATACAGGGTCACGGGGGTCTGCTGGAGCCAATCCCAGCCAACACAGGGCACAAGGCAGGAACTAATCCTGGGCAGGGTGCCAACCCACCGCAGGACACACACAAACGCACCCACACACCAAGCACACACTAGGGCCAATTTAGAATCGCCAATCCACCTAACCAGCATGTCTTTGGACTGTGGGAGGAAACCGGAGCACCCGAAGGAAACCCACGCAGACACGGGGAGAACATGCAAACTCCACGCAGGGAGGACCCGGGAAGCGAACCCGGGTCCCCAGGTCTCCCAACTGCGAGGCAGCAGCGCTACCCACTGCGCCACCGTGCCGCCCTGTATAATTTATGCCCAAGGGTATCTGATTTTCAACTTTTTGGTTCTGTGTGTGAGGTTGGAGGATGCTCTGTGTTTTGCTCTTCTGAAACGGGCTTTTCCACTATAGGAAAGACATCTTCTCTATCTTTGCTGCACTGTAGGTGTCTTCTGTTCCTCCTCACGTTTTGCCCATCTATCCATCTTAACTTCATATGATTGCTGTTCCACTTGGCCACCAGTGCATTTTTCCGTGTGAGTGGTTGGACTCTTACTTTATCCTTGGGTGTAGTTATAGGAGATATTTGGCTGAAGTGCCATAGTATTGACTCTGTCACAACTGTCTGTTTGCATACTTCTTCTGCTTTTCCCCTGTCCCCACTGGTTTTAGTAAACTATCACTTGTTGGCAGCAAAGTTTTAGTGTGTCTGCCCATCAGTGCCATTGCTGGACTGCTATCTATTCCTTAGCTGGGAGTATTTCTGTGATAAAGAATTGCTTGGTACAGTTCACTTCCAGCACTTTTTGCCTTGGCCATCAATCGTTTTGCTGTTTTCACTGCTGCCTCAAATTCTCCTGGTGAGAATGTTTTGTGTGTGAAGTCCCAGGTTTTGCGGAATTTTTTTAATTCTTCTGAGAAATACTGGAGGCCATTGTCAGAGAACACTATGTCCAGGATTCCATAACAAGCAAATTGTGCATTCTGTTTTCTTATCACCATTTTTGAGTTTGTGTTTTCTAAATGGTCCACCTCCCAGAAGCTGAATATATAATCCACTGTTATCAGGCAGTCTCTGTCATGGAGCTGGAACAAATCAGTCCCTATAATTCACCAGGGCCATGTTGGTTGTTTGTAAGTTCTCAGGGTTTCTTTTTGTTGTTTTACCCTCCCATGCTAAACCTGCACTGTATTGTTCTATGAATGTTTTATATTCTGCAGTCATACCTGGCCAGCAAACACACTCACAAGCTTGTCTCAGCCATTCTTCGATTCCAATATGAGAGGAATGGACCCTTTACATTATTTCCAACCTTAGGTCTTCTGGTATGCCAACACGCTCACCTCTGAAAATTATTCTGTTTTGTACACTCAGCTCATCCCGGATGTAGAAGTATTTGGTCAGGTTATTAGTGAGATTTTCCTTCACCTCCAGCCAACCCAGCAGGATCACATTCTTTAAGGCTTGAAGCTCATTGTTTAATTCAGTGGCTCTTTTAATAGCCTTCAGTCTCTCACTTGATGCAGTTAAGTGTGACATCATATTAATTAACTCCTATTCAGATTTCTCCGATCCCCTGTCATTGTTGTTAAGATAGGCTCTGCTGAGTGTGTTAGCTAAAAGGAAGTGTTTTCCTGGACGAAGTCAGACCTGATACTGTTGGAGTCTCATAAGCATGCGTTGCATCCTTTTTGGTGCACTGAGTAGGGGTTTTATCATTATAGACTCCAAAGTCTTGCGATCGACTGAACTTCCACAGTTCGTCCACACATGAAATGGTGAAAGTCTTCTATTCCAAACACTACTGCCAACAGCTCTTTTTCAGTTTGTGCATAGCCCTTCTCAGTTACCATCAATGCTCTACTGACATATGGTTGTCCTGCTTGCATCAAGGCTGCCCCAAGCCTGCTTTTTGATGCATCACATTATAGGGTAAGTTGAAATACTTCAACACCTGGGTCTCTAAGATAACCTCTTTGATCCTCTCAAATGCCTGTTCATGTACTTCCGTCCACTCCCACAATGTATCTTTGTGAGAAAGCTGTTGTAAAGGCTTGCGTAATACAGAGGCATGGCTGAAGAATCTGGTAAGATAGTTAACCATGCCCAGAAGACACTGCACTTACTTGACATTTTTAGGTCTTGGCATCTGTCTAATGGCTTTCTCTGGGTTAATCTTTACTCGCTCAGCCATGAGCAGGTGACCTATGTAGGGGACGTCTTTCAGCCTGAGGACAAGTTTGTCCGGGTTCAGTATATTCTCTGTCTAAAAGCATTTTCATCTTTTTATCGTGGTCCCTTATTGCTCGTCATCGTTATCTCTCTCACTCATAATAAGTATGTGATCTGCAATTATTTTGACTCCTGGAATTACATTCATCACTTAGTTTTGCTTCTGAAAAATTTCTGGCACAGGGCTAATTCACTAATTCCCATTGGTATGAGGACATAGAGCATGTAGAAGTTCATAGGAAAAGAAATATCAATAATCCATCCATCCATTATCTAACCCGCTATATCCTAGCTACAGCGTTACGGGGGTCTGCTGGAGCCAATCCCAGCCAACAGGTGCAATGCAGGAAACAAACCCTGGGCAGGGCACCAGCCCACTGTAGAATATCAATAATTGATTTTAAAAAATAATTATGTGCTAAATGAACAAAGGGAAGCTTTTTCTCATGTCATGACCAAGCTCATTTTCTTTACACAGTCCTGAGTGAAGATGAGTGCTTGTTGTTCACAAACAGACAGCAAGATCCCACTGTGTTTTTACAAAAGGATCAGTAAGGTTAGAACATAAAAAATGTTTTAGATGTAAAAATAGAAGTGTTGTTTATTGTGCAAGATCCCTTGGTGATCCTATTTGCCCTTTATTCTCTTTATTGTGTAGACCTTAATAAAATTTATTTCTAAAATCCCATATACTTACCACTATGTGATCAGATACTTTAGCACTTTCTCACCCCTTTTATTTCTACATCTGTAACCTCAGGCAGACAGAGTAAATAAACAAGCAGGAGTTAAGTTACACATTTAATTATGTACAGTATTATTGACAAAAATGACCAAAAATATTAAGGAAGCAGAATACAATGTGATTATTGGCAATCTATACCCTTACAGCCTAAGCAGCAGTGTATTTTGCTTTCATAGTCAGGTCTCTGCTTATCTTCAGTCTAGCTTGCTTTCCTACCACATGGCCTTTGAGTGGTCTTTAGTGCCACATGCATTTCAATATGGCTGCCGAGATAAAGTTGTCTTTATCATGGTCTTCTCCTCATGGTCAGATGGTGAGAGTGAGAGAGAAGTAAAGGCAAGGTGACCAACTTTGATGACACAAATTCATAATTAATTGAAGAATTACTGTATTTGTGGGCTCATCTGGAGTGCCTCTTTCTCTTGCATGATTTGGCTCAAAAACTAATCCACATTGTCATCTCATAACAGGCTTAAGTTTCAAGTTTAGTATTTTTCCAGCTAACCGTTTTAGCACTTTCTTCAAGAAACTGTGACACATAGACACACACACACACACACACAGACACACACCCATCATTGAGATATTGATGTTTTAGGTATCAGTGGACTGTAAAACATCATGATGCGTCGAAAACCTGAGATCAAAATTTTTGACAAATCTGAAGCTTTCGCTCCTCCCACATAGATGATAGTTCATACATTGTGAGTGGAAAATTTGTTTATGATGTGTAATTATTTAATTGAATGCACAAATACAAATGGACATCTCTAACGTCTTATGTTTCTTTATTCTCTTTTTCAGTTACAGGATTGCAGTTAATCAGAGGTTATCCCAGCTACATTGAGCACAAGACAAAGGCCAACTTTTTTAATTTTTACTTTTTAATTGGTTCTTTAGTAACCACCGTGCTGCACACCTTATAAGCTCAAATTGTGCACTTCAATGTACATTCCATTTTTTAAAAAAAGTTTACAGCCATTATTAAGAAAGATAAATGGAAAATGTACAAGTTACGTTTTGTTCAGCTTATGGGTTTTTGTGTCCAAATTGGCTGGCTAGACAAGTGCAATGTTCTTACATATTATCTATATTCAATTCTGAGTCCAGTAGATGAACTTGTATAAATTAATAGTGAAATTTTAGGGTAAATTGCAAAATGCTGGTTTTAATATCATTTGACATAGCTAAATGAAAAGTAAGTAGTAATATATATTTAAAATATATGTATAATGTTGGCATGCAAACACTTTTCATTACCAAAGGCGCCACATAAAATAAACATGAGCTTTGTATAAAGTGTGTCTGTCGAACAATTTTTCAATGTAAAAGAAAATATTGTTTTTGAGTGCTGACAGGATATTTTGTGCTGTATTTCTAAGATATACATTCACGAATGAAATTGCTATGCAGCAATGATTTCTGAAACTCAACAGCATTTTAAAAATATGCCATTCTGAATGAAAGGTATGTGTGGGTTGGTGATATTTTCTGTGAATAATTCAAGAGATTAAATTCATAATAATGACAACAGCAAAAGTTTTTTTTAAACTGTGTGCCAGTTGGAAACATATTTACAGATATGCAGAATGAGGTGGTAAAGGACAGTGATAGATTAAACGAATTAATCATTTTGTTATGAATGTGAAATACAGTGTAATAATTTTTTATATATTACACATAAGTATTCATTTCTAAAAAAACGTTAAAACCATCAAATATGTGTCAGGTTATGTGGAAGAAATCCAAAGTGATCAGATCTGGCATGTTAAAACTGATTCTACATCATTTTACACAAGGAATGCACCCACTATCCTTAACCATTTCTCACACCAATTTTTATGTAATTTATATATTTTAAATTATCCAGCCTCCTGTCCATTTTCATAACTCTTTCATTTTAGGCAAGGTTGCGGTACAAATGTCTATAATTCATGGTTATTATAAGATAAGATGAGAAAAAGCTTAAAATAATTGATGCTCATCTAAAATAAATAGTTGTGCTGTTCAAAATTGTAGGAGAACATGAAGAAAATATAGCTGGATATTCTGCCTGGTTATTTTGGACATCAATCATCATAAAGGTCACTTGCTTAATATTTCACTTCTGCTGCTCTCCCAGATTATCTTTGGCACAAAATTCAACATCCCTCAAATCAGAGTAAGAGGATGAGCGCCAATAAATTGATCTATCCTTTTAAATTAATGCTAGCTTTAAAAATTAATATTGCAATAATTACAGTTTGTCCTTAACATGCAAATTTATTGTATTTTATCTTGTACAGTAGACCACACACTACCTAACTGCACATTCATGAAGGAGAAAATCTCTTCTAAAACCGAAATTCAATTATAAGTTGATCATACCAAGGTGTAAACCACTGAAGGTGCAGCTCTCTCAAAAACACTGTTATCACGGTAGCAACACACTTAGCAGATTCTCAGCAAATAATTGTACTGCTCTGTGATGTGAATAGTTTACATAAAATTGCAGTCCTGAGAAAAGCCAATGTTACTCTCCGGTGCAGTTTTCTTTAAGGTGATTCTAATGCATCATCTTAATGCTTAAACAAGATTTACTGAATAGAATAAAATCCAGTGAATAGTTTGCTGGCAACATAGCAAAGAATCTTATAATACTGGTCTTGCAATTGAAAGTGCAGTATATTTTCAGTATTTTTGTCTTTGTTATCAAATTTTGTTATTGGTCCATAAAGTAGTGGAATATTATGATAAACACAAACAGTAACTGACAACTTTTAAAAAATACTTTTATTTTATTTAATTGCAGTTCCTTCAAATGTTTTATAAATTGTCATGTTCTAAAGAAAATTATAAGTAGGGGCTGCTTCAGTTTTTTTTTCTTTAAAGGTGTCAATAGGTTTTGTGTACATCATTGAAACCATTTTTATATGCTCTATTTAGTTTTTCCAAAATGTATCAAAAATATTGAACTTTTGGTTCTTTGAAGAGCCCACTCAGGAGCAGTGTAAAGTGGCCCTTGAGAGTTTAAAAATAATCATGAAACATAAAACCACAGAATGGTAAGTCTGCTAAAAATATTCACTGAAATCATAGCATAAAAAACCCACAACAACAAAAAAAAACACTCCAATACTCAACTTTTGTGCTGTCTTATTGAGGAGGTTAAAGCAGGCTTGTATATGACAGATCTTTTATCATGTATGTTTTAAATGCAAATTGCTTTAACTGTGCTGCTCTCTCAATAAAACAGTTCTAGATTTTGTGTGTTTAAGATGAGGCAACCAAATTTATTTCCTCAGCATTCATGCAAGAAAATCTGGAAAAATAGGAGGGTGAGTATTAAATTTATTAGACTGTCCACACAAAGCGGCAGAGAAGGTGGCAGCCCACCTAATCCAGCTGCACACCTCACCCTATTACAGCTTTTAAAGTAATGGAAAAATCATATGGTCTAGACAACTTTATTTTCAAACTTGGCTGTGAGTTTTTTTATTTAAAATGCCTATAAACAAATACGTATGTAAAACCTATATATGATTTTTTTTTACTTTTTTATTTTTAAAGTGCAAGGCAAGCCTGAATTGTATTGTAAAAGCAGGTTCAGAAAAACAATGGATGGATACTATTAAAGAGTATAAATTCTTGACTGCTAAGGTCCAGGCAGCATATGAAAATTGTGGACTGTTTAGAAAAAACAAATGTCCATACAAATTTAGTTATGTTGAAGAGGACTGACTAATCTGAAAATCGGTGAGCTCCAGCAATGGGTAATAATTTGCAACTTCACTGGAGCTCAGATCTAAAATGACCCCTCTGGAATGATCCATATAGCACAGTATGAGACAAATTTATTACTGCTTAAATTAATGGCAAATTCAGAGTATGTAGGAATAAGAAAGGTTAAACATGACAGGTAGGGTTCAGAGAATAAGATAGTAGGCAAGAAGCAAAAGAATGCAAATTTTGAAGACAGAAGTACATTTTATATACTTAATACTGGAAAAAGCAAAGGAAGTAGGATGCCACAAAATAATTAGATAATCCTACAAGGTAATCCCAACTCACCATGTAAAATGCTTTGGATAGTGAGAAAAGCACTATACAAATGTAAAGAATTATTATTAGTAATAATTATGCAAAAAAAAATAATTATGAAGCACTGCCTAAATTAAATTAATACTTAATGCTTAATATTCAAAGTATTAAAGTATCTATCTATCTATCTATCTATCTATCTATCTATCTATCTATCTATCTATCTATCTATCTATCTATCTATCTATCTATTAAAAAAATTGCATTGCCTAGTAATTAGATATGGAAGCATAACATGACAAGTTTAGGAATATATGCTGTATTTATCCAATACAATTTCAATGACATTTTTCTTTATTTAATGAATAAGTTGTTTGCCTGTTTGGTAGAATTTCTATTTCCTCCTACATATGCTAGTATGACTGAAGTTAAATCCATGTAGAGGGGCTCACTTTTCAAACTGCTATCTTGTTTAGAGCAAGTAGTATCTATTCTAAGACTCTCCTGGATTGCCAAGATCCATATGCTGTCATGTGCTCCATGTATTATACATGGAGAACTTTGTGCAAAAAATAAAAATAAAATAATGGTAGACCAATCTACTGTCAATCTCACACAATCCCCATATATGCCACACAGATGTGTAATGGATTACTGTTGTTCTCCATTGTTTGAGTGAAATACTCCCAGATATAGTCAAACACTGCAAATGCATTGAGGTTGTTATGGCCACCTCAAATGCATTCCCTGAATCCCATATGATTTCTGGTTCAGTTTACATGAAAAAATATTTTTTTAAATCATTAATACAATGAAGGGTACATATTTCACCTGAGAGATACTTGTATACAGTTCTCTCATAACTTTTCTTAACATAGAGAAATTTATTGCAGTTGTGTGTTCTCATTTCCTATATATGAGAATGACAAGGTACAAAGCTATTGGTTTGCAATTCAGTATGAAGTGACACATGAACATGCGTACCAGGTCAGTCACTTTGATCCAAGACAATGGAAGCAGAAGGAGTAGAAAGTGAAAGTGATAGACATAGAGGTAGGTGCATGCGAATGTGAGGTGGAAGAGCTGCACAGGGTTTTCAAAGACAAACTAGATGTCTTTTATATCAAATTCAATAAGAGTAACAAAAACTGATAATGCAATTAATCGTGGGTTGACACTGAGAGAAACATTCATGAGGTTACAACCAAATCTGAGCAGATCAAGAGGTGAATCAATTATACTGTATATGTCCTGAAGGAGAGCCAGTAACCATGGAGCAATGAAACAATTACAGTATAGTGTACTACATTCTTCAAATGATGGACATACATTTCATTTGTGTAATGTTTGCCTACCTACCTGGTTTCTGTACACCATTTATTGAAGACAAGACCAAATGCTGGTGGCAGATAGGTACAGTATATTGCTATAGTAAATATTGTTCTGTCTGAAAGAAATAAAAGAGAAAATAATTCAATACAATAATGTCTTTCAAAATATAAGCACTGTAAGTTTTTGTAATATTGATTGCCTTTTGAAGAGTAACAGTGAAGTAGGCCTATAAGGCAGTGCTCCGCAACCGGTGTGCCACGGCACACTGGTGTGCCTTGAGCCGATACAGGTGTGCCGCGGTCAAATAAGACAATTTTCTAACTAAATAATATTTCAACGGTCCTCCTTAGAAACACAATAACGAGAATACGTGCAATGAAATATTTTCGTAAATAATCTTTTAAAGGTTTCATAATTTTATGTGTCATTTCTCTGAAATAATAAATCCCATCGCCTGGCGCCTACGACGTACGTCCTACACAGACGCCAGACAACTGCGTAGTAGGCTTTGATAGGCAGAGCGCTCCGTGCCCTCACGTAGATTCAATTCAAGCCGACGTATTAGTCGTGCTATGTGGCATTCACTCGTCTTGCGACAGTAGTTATCATTCTTTACTATTAGTTGTGTTGCTGAATTGTATATGGTTAACGTTCTTCGTGTGATTCATATTTAGTTTTATACCCCTTTAAATATGGATAAATTTTTACGTGGAAAAGATTCGTCTTCACGTACAGATGATGAAGAACCCAGCACAAGTGTTGCAAAAAAAACAAAGAAGATTGTGAAAAGGAAGTACAACGAAGACTACATTCGATATGGATTCTCGTGGTGTGGTGACGAAACGGCTCCAAAGCCACAATGCATCATTTGCGGCGATCAGCTATCAAACGAGGCAATGGCACCCAGTACACTAAATCACCATCTAAATTCAAACCATCCCAGTTACGCCAAAAAAGACAAACAATATTTTCAGAGGCGCTTAGAACAAAATCAAAAACAGAAGCAATTTATGAAATCGGCCATTACGGTTTCTGAAAAGGCCTTAGAAGCTAGCTACCATGTTGCAAAATTAATTGCACGTCAGAAAAGACCACATACTATCGGGGAAACACTTATTAAACCAGCATGCATGGAAATTGTTCGACTTATGCTTGGGCCCAATGAAGTTAAGGAAGTGAATAAAGTTTCGTTGTCTGCCGATACTGTTAAAAGACATATTCACGACATGTCAAGCGATATTTTAGGAACACTGATTAGAAAACTGATATCGGCTGAAAAATTTGCGCTTCAAATCGACGAATCAACCGATATTAAAAATAAAGCACAACTGATAGCTATTGTACGTTTCGTTGACGAGGACTTTATTAAAGAACATTATTTATTTTGTAAGGAGGTTCCAGAGCGAACTACCGGTGAAGAAATTTTCCGAGTAACCGATGATTTCTTCAAAATATATAATATTCAATGGAGCAATTGCATTGCTATTTGCACGGATGGCGCTGCGGCAATGACGGGTAGTAAAAAAGGTTTTGTCTCTTGTGTAAAACAAAAAAATCCTATAATACAAATTACACACTGCTGCATACATCGAGAAGCATTGATGGTCATGAATTTGCCAGAGGAACTTTTGAACACGATGAATGAATGCATTAAAATCATAAACATAATTAAATCAAGAGCCCTAAATTCGCGAATCTTTGGAATACTCTGTGCAGAAATGGGAGCCGAATATGAATCCTTATTGTTTTATACTGAAGTTCGTTGGCTATCCCGAGGCAAAGTTTTGGCTAGATTGTTTGAGCTTCGCTACGAGGTGCGTGAGTTTCTTTTAGATCAAAATATGTCCGAACTATACCAGCGCCTCGATGATGATTACTGGATAGCCAAACTTGCATACATGGCTGATATATTCGAGCATCTGAATGAACTTAATAAAAAAAATGCAAGGACGGAATGAGAATATATTGACGTGCTCCGATAAATTACAGGGGTTCAAAAAAAAACTCGAACTTTGGCAGGAAGAGTTGCAAAAAGGATGTTTAGAAATGTACCAAAGGACCAACCATAGTACGACTGAAAACAAGCAATTAATTGTGGATTTGGCCCAACAACATTTAAGTATGCTTCAGCAGAAATTTGATCACTATTTTTATTCTATTAATACGGAACAATACGATTGGATTCGAAATCCTTTTGCAACCAATGCAATAAATTCTACGGAAGCACTGTCACTGCAAATTCGAGAGGAATTTATAGAATTAAGTAATGACGGGACGTTAAAACTTCATTTCACCGAAGTTCCATTAGATGTTTTCTGGATTTCCGTTAAGAAAGATTATCCTCGCATTTCTGACAAGGCCATCCTAACACTACTTCCATTTTCGACGACATATTCATGTGAGCAAAGTTTTTCAACTCTTGTGTTAATTAAAAATGATAAGCGGTCATGCTTAAAAGATCTTGACCAAGAACTTCGGGTTGCGCTGTCAAATATTGAGCCGAATATAAAACTTTTGTGTTCATTGAAACAAGCGCAGGTATCACATTAATCAGTCATTATGTTATAATTATTAAGATTGCATAAAAGTAAAAATAGTATTTTTTTTATGTATGTATACTTATAATAAATGTATACTTATAATAAAAAATAAAAATTTATTGTAAAATTTGTGTATTAAGTTAATATCTATATATCAGTGGCGTAGCTGGAGATCATGTTGCCCAAGGCAGTGAAAAATGTGACGCCCTAAAGCTGAAAAATAAATTGGAGTTCATGTTGTCCGGAGCGGTGAAAAATGTGACGCCCCAAAGCTGAAAGAAATTTTTTTTGCGCCTCCTCAAGGAACAAAAAAAAAAGGAAACAACAGTAGTTTGGACGCCTCTAAATAGCTGGCGCTCGGAGCGGAGAAAACCCCTCCACCACCACCTCCCCCCACCACGCTACTTCACTGCTATATATTTTGGCTTTTGATGTGCCGCGGAATTCTAGGAAGAACGTTGGTGTGTCGTAGGTGAGAAAAGGTTGCGGAGTACTGCTATAAGGTACCATTTGAACAGTGTCAGAGTGAAAAAGCTGCACTGATGGTACATCCAGGTTTGCCAGCATTTTATGAAGTCATGTCATAGTACAGTATTACACTATTTACAGTATTCAGTCGGTGTAATATATTACTGTATATACTCCACACTTCACTGCAGTATTCAGTAAATTATTTCATTCATGGTTATTGTATGCATTGTGGTGTGGTTTTACTGTATTAAACTCCATGTTCTGTAAACCTTTTTTTTCACAAAAGATTGAGATGTAAGCCAATGCCACTCAAAGTAATTGTGTTTTTGTGGATGAAGCAGGCTTCAACTTGATAAAGAAAGAGAGACATGATTAAAATTTTGATTGGTTACAATACCAGCTCAAAGTGAACTCCCAGGTCAATATGGTAGAACATCAGGACAAAATAGAGCCATGCACCATAATGATGTGGATGAGGCCTATATTGCAGCTTATCTTATGGTGTTCCTTGATGGGCTTGCAGAGTGATTAGCGATGGGAAAAGAAATGAGGGGGCAACAGTTGGTTAACTTTGTCATCATGTGGGACATTGAGAGATTTCATCATAGTGCAGCAGTTCCAGGGACATCAGTTGTGTATCTTCTACCATACTTGCCATTCCTCAATGCAGGTAAGGTTTTTTTTTTTCAACATGGTGGTGGAATGTTAATCTCCATGTTCAGATCATACTTAGTGAGGTTATGGAAGCAGCCTGTGATGACATCACTTCAGATGCATGCCAAGCTTGGATACATCACACAAAGCCTTTTTGAAAGTGTCTGACAAGGGATAATATTAGATATGATGTAAATGAAAATCTATGGCCAAATGCCTAGTAAACATCTATGTTTAATAAATGTGTTGATTGATTTTTTTGTTTTTTTTATACTTTTTATCAAGTCTAAATGATTACTGGTGCCCATGTATAATTAGATATACTGCTTTGGAAAAGATGGTCGTGTTTTTTTTCTTTTTCTTGTCTTTTTGAAATAGTATTTTCTTTTTAGATACCATTATGTCATTTTGTTCGCTTTATCAAGAATTATGTTAATACAACTACATTTTCAGCATGCATTTCCTGCTTGGCAAATGGAAAGATACTGTAGCTTTGTAGTTTTTGTCACTTGTTCTCACTTGTTTTCAAAATGCATCCAAACAGTGGAAACTGTAATTATTTCTCACATATAATGCAAACTGACAAAGACACGATGTACTCTTCTGCAGTTAGCAAAGAAATCATATTCATTCCCCTAAATGAAAGATTTAATCACCAAGTGGAGTATTCTTTCTTCAACTTTGGCTTTTGCAGATACTTTGAGGAAAGCTGTTCCAATGTACTTAAAAGACACCCTTTTACCCCAATTTTTAATAATAGGGTTTTATTGCTTCATTTTTGTAGATCTTTGGCACTATCTCACCATCTGTGCCACTTTAAAGAGGTGCATTAGACATGCTACCCCAGTCTTATCTAGTACTTTCAACATCTCTGTATAAATCTCATCAAGTGCAATGATCCACAAACAGTAGGCCGAATCATCCTCACCGGCACTGTCTCTGTTTACACAGCTAATGTGCAGTGCTTATTACTTCTACGCAGTTGCTGAGAGCATGTTTGATGTGATTCCACTTTCTCCTCCTGAGGCAATAAATTGTCTTCCAGAACAACTTTGCAGCCAATGATCTGTTTCCAACTGTAGGCTTGCAATTTTTCTCAAATCATTGACTGCGTCTATATTAAAGATTTAAAAAAAAAAACATAAGCAGAGAAAAAGATCACAGATATGAATGGAAGATAGGTACAATGTGTTAAGAATTACGCAACAGGCTGTTCGGTGCAATGTATAATTTCATGCCCTTATTTCAGAGGCAATTCTTACTATTCTGTGAAAGCTAACCTATCTAAGAGTCCATTAGTTATCAAATTTAAAAACTTAAATCCAAATAAAGATATAATTTTAGAGTCATAGTTACTCAAAATATTAATGACTTTTTATACTCATACTGACCTAGACATAAGTTCAGTTCCTAGTTTATGCAGAGTTGAATTAGGGAAAAAGATAAGACTTAATGGTTTAGTTCTATTTTCTTGCAGTATAATGTTTTCCAATATAAATTAATTTAAATTTCATGCAAAGTTTTCATAACAAAGCTTCCATTCTGAGTAAGCTAGGCCTTTCCTATCTTCTATTCAGTGTCACCAGTTTCAAAAAAATGTAAAAAATAATAAATATTTCCAAACTATATAATTAAATAATGCCAATAATAGAAAACATACAGTATAATATACTGTAAACAAAACAAAACAACAATACTAGTATGTATTAAATTTTATAAAAATTGTTAAGACTAGAGAGAAAAACATGCTGTAATACTTGTCAAAACTGAAACATGTCAATAAGAATTGACAATGAATGACCTTACCAATTCTCTGCTGCTGTATATGAAAGTGACTTTATGGTGAAGGGTGTTGGATCAGTTTATATCTTCCCTTGTCTTTTACCTGTCTTGGACTGGTTGAAGAGATTACAGCTATAAAGTATTAACCCTCTTCCCCCTTACTAACCCTTGCCTCACAGTACAAGTGCTAAATCAATCCTAGACTGACTTTGAACTCAGATATGTTTGTTCTTCCTTCTTCCTTGCTCAATTTTTATAATAAATACTTTTTTTCTGCACAGAATTAGAGACACCGACTCAAAATTTTTGCCATGTTTTAATCTTCACAAATGGTTTACCATTGTACACCACATTGCTTAACTGTTTAATCGAGGCTATTCATACAACTTAAAATCAGACTGTGGGCTGGACGGTGAAACTTTGCATGCAGCATTCAGATTGTGGGCCTGTCCATACTTTATTGTAATTACAAACCAAACTCCATAAATTCATCCATCCAATTTCTAACCAACTTATCCCGTTGAGGAGCACAGGAAAAGTCAGAAATACATTCTAAAAACAGACAAAATGTAAGGACTACGCCTTCCATTACCAAAACTGATCCGTCTTCCACTCAAAGTGAAGGTGGCATTTTTATCTCTTTATCTTCTTTTTATACCTTTCTGAATTTACTGTCACAAACTCTACTGCTATACAGTAAGCAGAAAATAGCATGCCATGTTAGAAAAGCTTCCCACCACAAAGCTGATTCTTATTTCCCCATTAGCAAACACTAGAAGTCTTAACTTTAATAGATCTGTCTGTGTCTACTTTGTAGAGTTGAAGTACCAGCAATATCCAAAAAGTTTTGAATGTTTTGCAATCTTGTTTAGAAGCTCTTCTCTACCGTTTTCCAAGATATAGGATTGTTCCTTTGTACATTATTGTTAATGCTAGCAGTTTTCCCATTATGATAATGAATTGTACTTTGTGATAATTTGTCCCTTAAGGATAATCTAGTCTTATGTGAAATACTCTCCTGAACTCTAATAAGTTACCAGGGATTTCTTCTAGAATCTTATTGAAGTTATTATCAATATTATGAGACCTTGAAAGAAATTACTTTTATTAGATCAAAGCACATTTATTGCTGATACATTAGGAGTTTGACATTGAGCAATGAAGCAGGTGTTTTCTATTTTCAATGCCAATTAACACCTATAGTATATTAGTTCTAAGACAAGATGAAAAGGCTTGTTATACTTCTAACTTTACAACCACAACAAACAGTAAGATGATAATTTACAAACTAAACTGTACCAATATTAGGCATGTACTATTAATAATAATATTTTCGTATCCAGTATTGCCAACTTAATATATTATTTACATAACAAAGTTAACAAAACAACAAAAACCAAATCAACTAATGACAGTCATTGTTAGAATTTAATCACTTTTTATGCAAACAGGCCATTCAGTGCAACATAGCATATCATTCTGTGTTCATCTAACTTGTGCATAAGTTGTTAGTTCCGAAAATGTGATGTTAAGCAAAACATGAAACTTTTTGAGCTTACATTACAATTATGTTTTGAACAACTTTCGAAAGAGAGTAAAAAAAGAAATTTGTTAAAGCAAAAATGAAATTATATGTATTTGCTTTGTGGGGATTGACACCCTTGTGTGTCACCCTGTAGTGCAAAAAAATGGACCAAATCTATACTAATAAAAGGCAAAGCCCTCACTGACTGACTGACTGACTGACTGACTGACTGACTCACTCACTCACTCACTCACTCACTCACTCACTCACTCACTCACTCACTCACTCACTCACTCACTCACTCACTCACTCACTCACTCACTCATCACTAATTCTCCAACTTCCCGTGTAGGTAGAAGGCTGAAATTTGGCAGGCTCATTCCTTACAGCTTACTTACAAAAGTTAGGCAGGTTTCATTTTGAAATTCTACGCATAATGGTCATAACTGGAACCTCTTTTTTGTCCATATACTGTAATGGAAGGCAGCAATATGGCCGTAGGAGACGGAGTTGCATGTTGCATCATCACGCCTCCCACCTAATCACGTGAACTGACTGTGAA